>NW_006159504.1:2024831-2044065 GCF_000334495.1 Tupaia belangeri chinensis | reverse complement strand
GTATATTTATAAAAATATATATGTATATTTAGTTACTGGTTATTTTTATTTTGTTTGTTTGTTTGTTTGGGAGAGATTTTCGCTATAGTGTGTATGCACTTGCCAGACAGACAGAGAGAGACATAGAGACAGACAGCGAGAAATCACCCCCCAGGGGGATGGTCACGCCGCAATCCCTTCTCCTCCATTCTCCTCTCGGGATCTTGGGCACGCACACACATGTGCCCGGTGTGAGTTTTAAGCCACCAGGCCGGGACATGAACCGTGGTCGACTACGTGGAAGTCCAGCAACATAGCCATTATGCTAACTGCTGGTTCCCTGTTTGTTTGTTCTTATATTTTTACTATAGGGCATGTGCACTCACCAGTGAGAGACAGAAAGAAGGAGAGAGACTACTTCCCCCCAGGGGGGATAGTCACACCACAATCCCTTCTTCTCCATTCCCTCCCTGGGAAGTTTTGGCACACACTCTCACACAACTGGTGAGATTTTTTTTTTTTTCAAGAAAATAGTTTTAACTTTAATAATTCAAAGAAATACTAAGAACTTTACTTAAAACTTCAAGCCAGAAAACAGTTTAGGATTTTGTTAAAATAGGTACATGAACATATTGACAGCTCACGACATGACAAAAATCCTTAAAATCAGAAAACAAAGCCTAGAAAAAAAAATTAGCAATGTTTTAGTCAAAAGTCTTAAAATGCTATTTCACCAATTCCATCTCATGTACTTAATCTATCTTGTGTTGTGGTTCGATCTTCCATATTTATTTCTGGAATATAACATTCAACTCCAGACTTGTCTACATGATTAAGTTGGTCATTTTCTTAGTTTCTGAACTCTTATTTCTGTGTGTCTGTATTTAATTGTCCTGGTATAGAACTCCCTTGAGAACTTCTTGGAGATCTGCTCTGGTGCTGGTAAATTCTTTCAGGTTTTGTTTATCTGAGAATGTTCTTGTCTTTTCTTCCTATATAAAAGATAATCTTGCAGGGTACAGTATTCTTGGTTGAAATTGTTTTTCCCTTAGCACTTTGAATATATTTTCCCATTCTTTCCTCACTCGCATTGATTCCAATGAGAGGTCTGCTGTTAGCCTGATGGAATATCCTTTGTAGGTAACTTGCCGTTTTTCTCTTGCCAATTTAGTATCTTGTCTTTGCGGTTTTCGTCGTTCTGACTATAATGTGTCTTGGAGAAGATCTTCTTGGGTTGATTCTATTTGGGGTCCTTCGTATTTCTTGGGATTGGATCTTTGAGTGCCTCTCTAGGTTTGGAAAGTTTTCTTGTAGGATTTCATGGAATAGATTTTCAATGCCCTTATGAGTCTCTTCACCTTCTGGGATACCAGTTATACAGATGTTTGGATGTTTGATGGTATCTAGTGTTTCTTGTATATTATTCTCATTTTGGGGGGCAACTTTCTCAGTCTTTGTGGTGGATTTTTCTAGGCCAGCAATTTTCTCTTCTACATCTGAGATTCTATTTTCTGTATGATCTAGACTGCTTTTAACACTTTCAAGGGAGATTTTGACTTCCTGTATTATAGCCTTCATCTCTAACAAGTCATTTGATTCTTTTTTTAAAGTGTATAATTCCTCTTTTAGATCTTGAAAGAATTTCCTCACCTCCTGGAACTCATCAGTTCTGTTTTCCTGCCTCTTCCACTGTTCATGGTCTCTCTTCCCTTCCATCTCTGTTAGCTTCGTCGTTATGAATATTCTAAATTCTTTATCAGACATTTCCATTGAACTGTCTGTGGATGAAGAAGTTATTCTTTTCCCATGGAGGAGAGGTATTTTCTTGCTTTCCCATATTTCTTGTGACCCTGCGGTGATTTCTAGTCATCTGATGGATGGTGCGTTTCTTCCTAATTCTTTTTTTTTTAATTTCTTTTTTTTTTTCTTTTTTAGAGAATTTTGCTATAGAGGGCGTGCGCTCTCCAGACAGAAAGACGAAAGCGAGAAATCACCCCCCAGAGGGGATGGCTACGCCACAATCCCTTCTCCTCCATTCTCCTCTCAGGATCTTGGGCATGTACGCACACGTGCCCAGCGTGAATTTTAAGCCACCGGGTCCGGGATGTGAACCACGGTCAACTACGTGGGACTCCAGTGACATAGCCATTACGCCAACTGCTGGTCCTCTTCCTAATTCTTGAAGCTCAATCTGAGTGTTCAGGATCATGGAAAAGGAGGCGTTCTGAAATCTCTATGCCATTTCGTTTTTATCCGTTTGTGCAGCATATTCAGTGGATATTGAGGAATATGTTAAATCTGGATGTTTGACTATGGTTCCCTTAGATCTGTCACTCAAGTTTTTGGGCTGGAGGCTGAATTATCAGTAGAAAATTGTCATTTCTCTTTTTTCCCTGAAATCACTAGTTCTCAGTGGCCATGGAGGAGTCTCCTGAAGGCCTGTTTCTTGTCTTTCCTCATAACAGGTGTGATTTTGAAGTCATTGGGTGCAGAGCTCAAACCATGGTCAGCTATATGAGAATCCAGGGCCTCAACCACCATGCAACTCGCGGCCCTCAGTTATTTGTTATTAATCCAATAAATTTATATCATTGTAGGAAGTAGCAACTTTATTTTTTTATTTATTTTTACATTTTTCCACAAACATTTACTTTACAAATTTAACTCATATCCCATAGTCTTTGAAAGTTAATAAGCAACTTTAAACATTTCAAACTATTTCTTATAATTTTATATAATTTTGTTTGTGACTCTATAACAACAGAAACAGTATGGTTTTAAATATTTTTGAGAAAATATTTACATGTCAAATACACAAATTGTTGAAAAGCAAATGCTCATCAAATTAGTCACACAGGGGACCAGCAGTTAGCGTAATGGCTATGTCGCTGGACTCCCACGTAGTTGACCGCAGTTCGAGTCCCGGACCCAGTGGCTTAAACTCACGCCAGGTGCGTGTGCGTGCGTGCCCAAGATCCGGAGAGGAGAATGGAGGAGAAGGGATTGCGGCATGGCCATCCCCCTGGAGGGTGATTTCCTGCTTTCTGTCTCTCTGTCTCTGTCTGTCTGGGAAGTGCATGCAACCTATGTCAAAAACCTCTCCAAAAAAAAAAGAAAAAGAAATTAGTCACACATAAACCTTCTCAATTCAGCCCTGCCCAAGTGTATTCTGTGAGGTACCATCTGCTAGCAAAGATTAGTCTCTTTTTCTTCCTTCAAAGTCTTTATCATGATAATTCTCTGTTGTGGTTGCTCTTTTGCAATTTGTACTGATTACAATGCTGGGCTGGAAAAGCCCAGGTTATTTTATGTTATGAATTCTTTCATTTATCTTCTCTAATCCTCTCTGCCAGACAGAACTATTTATGGTACCAGACCATCTTTCTAAGAGCTTCTGTTGGCTTAATTGAGATCCACCTTAGTTCCATAGTTTTCTAATTAGTCTTCAGATATGACATTCCCGTCAAAGCCCTGTCCAATAACTTGCAACTTTAATACTTAATATTTACCAACATTTTGGTCCTGGTAACTTGTTTCAGTTTACATGACACATTGAATAAATTCAATATCTATATTTTAATATGCATTTATTTTAGTCCATAAGTGTGTATTTCTCTATATTTATATGTATATGACTAATCTTCAATGTTTGTTTGTAATCTAACCAGGAAATTACTATTGTATAATTTTTTTAGCTCACTATTGCCTAACAGCATATGGTAAGTTACCAAGATACCAGCTTAGGCATACATATAGTAACGATATTAAGATAACCTTAAACAGCAAATAATAGTATAGAGAATAGGTGGACTCTTAAGAGTTTCATGAATGGAGCCAGCAGGTGGCATGATGGCTTAGCCACTGGACTCCCACATGGTTGACTGCCATTTGAGTTCCAGACCCAGTGGCTTGAAAATCACACTAGGCATATGTGCTCAAAATTCTGAGAGGAAAATGAAGGAGAAGGGATTGTGGTGTGGCCATTCCCCTGGGGATGATTTTTCACTTTCCCTCTCACTGTCTTTCTCTGTCTCTCCAGCAGATAGTTTTTGCCCAATGAAAAAAACAAACAAAGAAGCAAATAAAAAGAGTTTAACAATTAAGTAAGAAGAAACATCGGGAAAGGATGTTTATAAACTAGAAAGATTTTGCTATTGTAAAAAATGCAGAATAGTTCTGGAAATATTCAGAGTAGTTGTGGTATCATCTTAGATATCAATGACTTGATGTACTTATTAGCAGTCCACGGTTACTATTATTTGATCATCCAATCCTGGCTCCTCTGACACAGAAAATAACCCACATAAACCATTTTTCTATTTACGCAATGATTTCACAACTTGAGATGACAAACCTGAGTTAATCAGTCTTTTCAAATGAGGAGTCTCACATAGGGCGAGACGAACAGATGAACCTAAGGACTCCGCCCCCCCAAATGGTGACTCAGACTTGAGTCCGGGGTTTCTGACACCTGTGCTCTTTCTAAAGACCTTGTTTGCTTATGTATGCTTTTTAACACACTGTCTTAGCTGTGTGCCCAAATTCTTGCCTACAGGAGAAATATTTTATGGTATAAAAAAATCTCCAGATTAAAAATATACAAATGCAGGCAGGGATAGGCCATGAATCTGAGATAAAGAAACATAATAAAATATGGAACTTCTTTAATGACAAGAAATTACACAGTTTTTACATGCACAGTTTCAGAATTACTCACACGACAATTTTAGCTAGAAGATTTAGTGTGGACACAAGACATTAACGCAGGGAATGCATATTCTCAAAAAAAATAACAATTATAGTCATATATTCATATAAACCTTTCCCTTTATATGAATCTTCTCTTATTAACTAAGCTTTTGTGATTATTGACAGGTATAGTTACCTACCAGTTATTTTAATGAATCTGGAATGAAGTCACATAGTAAAATGTGGAAACAGTGTACAGTTAACTACCATTTCTTTCTCTTTTGCAAGATTTCCTATTTTCACAGGATTTTCTCAATACAGACAGATAAAAAAGGCTCAAAGTTTTCTTTCTCATGAACACTTCAAATTGCAATCGCATTAGCTAGCTTGTTCTGGATGGCAAAGCCTCAGATTACGAAACATCCCTGTGTGAACAGGAATTGAAACATTTTTAAATGAGCATCTTCTGGCCACGAGAATCCCACTGGTACTGTCAGAAAGGGTTAGCCCCCCAAGTTTGATTGCACGGCATCTCTTTTCATTTATTGTCTATGTCTAGTCAGTTTCATTTTCATTTGGCTTCTGGTAAGGGAGTGTGAATTAGCAATAGCTCTTCCACCTGTCTGACTACTTTGAGGTGTCGCATCTTATTTTATCACTTGTTCAGGTGTTAGAGACCAGCTCAACTGTTATACATTTGGCACTCTTGCTATTTGCTTTCTCGTTTTCTTGTAAAACATTATCAAGAATAAAACAATTGTCTGAAAATGACTTTCTATGCGCAGTTAATTTTGATAGCACTTTGCTCTCATGGCTCTTCCCTGGAATCATTAGTGGTGAGTTAGAGGATACAGTGTTGTACCTTATTAATACATGACAGAAACATAATTTTTCCTAACTGAAAAATACCATTTGGCCAGTAGGTCAGAGAAAGGCAATTACTGTAGAAGCTCAGTTTTCGTCGATGATAGAAAATCATTAACAATGACATTTAGTTTAAAACTGTGTACTTTCCGAAATGTTTTCCTCCACTGACTGATTTTCCTCAGGCAGAAATAAAACACAGCCCAACTAGGTATAATTGCTTTTCAGTTTCCCCATCTATGTCTGAGGGCAAGACTACCTTCTCTTTGCATAGTGTATTTTTCCCCCCAGGCTTCTAAGGAATTAGGTTGAGTGAATGTAGTTCCCAGAAAATTAGGTAAGTTTTGATGTGTTGATTTATATTTTCATGTCCTATTTTAATGCATAATAATTAGTCATCTTTGAAAAAAAACTAGTTCTATTTCTTGCTTCTATCTTGTCCCTAACACCACTGTCCAGAGAATAGATGATGACATTAAACTAGAATTTTCTTTAATTTTCTTTTTGTATTTCTTCCCTGAGAAAGAGAGGAGAGAGAGAGAAATAAAGAGAGAAGCAGATACCCAAATTCTCACACTACAATCCATCCCGGGCCTCAGCCAGCTAAGACTGTGGGTGTGCGCACACCCCTGACATGCCCAGGGAGGTCTCAGGATTTGAACTCAGGACCTCTCCCCTGTTGGTCCAGTTGCGTTATCACTGAATTACCACCTGGCCTCAAGAGGTGGCTATCTTAAACTGGAATCTTAATTGCAGACCAGATTCCAATCAAGAGAAATTATTTTTAATCATAAATATGCTGCCAAAACCAACATTTAGGATTATGTCTGGTAAAAATACCAATATATTTGTATGATTTTTTTAAATGTCAGTTATGCAGAAGGTCAACATATTTATAATTTCTAGTTGTCTATATTATTAAGTCTTTAAACAATGCTTCAAAATTTCAAAGCTTTATGCCACAGATATTACCTCATTGATTGATTGTGTAACTAGTATGTAATCGATCTCATAAACCACAAACGTTGGTATGTAAAACGCTAACCTTGCACTTTAAAGTTTACCTACATTATATACCTTAACACGCCATTTTAATTGGTGGCAGAAAAACTAATCTTAGTAAATGCACATTCGACTCAGTTCATTTAAAGTTATTTAGTCAATATAGAATATTCCTCTCCTTCCACTCAGTGTTGTATATAAACTTTTCAAGGGAGAGAGAGGTATGAGCAGGTAGGAAGGGATAGAGTGCAGCATTTGTTTTTTAGTCATTATGTGCCCAAACCCACTATTCTTTGAAATGTCTGCTGTCAGTCTGGTCCCAGGTTGCTTTGTTTTGTTTTGTTTTGTTAATTTTTTGCTATCAGGCACATGCGCTCACCAGAGAGGAGGGAGACAGACAGAATGGAAGTGAGAAATCACTCCTTTATGGTCACACCATAATCCTCTCCTCCATTCTCTTCGTAACTGTGGTTTGCCATGTGGAAATCCTCCCTTAACCACCACACCACCTGTTGGCTCCCCAGGTTATTGTTATCCCTTCATGCTAGCAAATGTCAAACTGCTTATCCATGCTGCCATCTATCATTATAATCCTTCTTCTCTAGTTTAAGGTTTATTTAGGTCCATCGACATTCATGGCTACATCCACTATCCTCAAAGGGCATATGTCACAGTTGCGTGTCTTTTGGGAGTACTGTTTCAGTGCTCCTGTCCAGGCATTAATTAGGTCCTGTCCTCTCCTCTCCCTCTGTACTATGATGGCTCGAAGAGCTCTAGGCTATCTATCTTTCACATTCTCTAAGAAAAGTGGGACACACAGTGTACTGTGTATCTGCTACCCAAAGGTATTGGGGTTCTAGTATCTTCTGCTGCATTGGTTTGGCCAGTGCATGAAGAATGCTCATTCTTTTTGAGAAGTCCACATAATTAATGTTACAACTTCAATGTAATTGCCAGGATCCTTCATGGATCTGAGTTTTAATGATCAAAGCGCAGAATTTTGAACTCATACAGTTCTCTTTTCAAACTATGTTCTTTGTCATGGATTTCAAAAACCTTATATGAAATTTAAAATCTTAGCTAAATTAGTATATAGAAACTCTCCGTGTTGTTTGACTATGAAAAAAGGTGGAATATCAGGTAATGCTGAAGAAAGGACTATAGACAAATTGAACAAATTATCATTCTGCTACACTAAACAAACATCTAAGGATTTTTTTTTCCATAGGTAGAGAAGTGGTAACCAGAGGACAATAAGAAAATTACCTCAATCAGTCAGGAATAGATTAGACCAACTGGAAGACATTCCAATTCCTTTGTTTCGTTTTTCTGACATCATGATATTAGCTATTTAGAACATTCCCCAAACTTGAGAAACATTACTAATATTTGTATCCTGCTCCTGGCCTCAAAATTTCTCGTCCAACATTGTGTTTGGGTCAGTCATGCTCAGTGAGCAAAGCCCTGAGTCTTCTACACCACCACCCTCAGTTTCTCTAATTTTAGAGGGTCAGATATTGAAGAGAGTTTGCAATGAAAGAGATTCAACTCAGGAAACAAATTACTACAAGTGATGAATAGAATAAGGTCTTGGTCTTGGGTTCAAAGAAGTCCAATTCCTTTTGTCAAGGATATAAAAGTCTTTGGAAATCCCATTTCATATGTACTAGAGACACCCACCAGCAGACTTCTGGGACCCAACAACCTATAAGGCAGATTTGGTGCAAAGTCTGAGAAGGTGGAGAAATTGGGATTGCTCAGGACCCATGGAGGTAGACCAAGCTTGGTCCCAAGAAGAAGGGAGCAGAATAAGTTGGTAAGGATCATGACGGTCCTATTATGGGGAGAAGAATGGATGCTGATCACTTAGGATTTGACATGGAACAGACGGCACATTCAAACAGGATAAATGGGGAGAGTTTATTGACATAATTTACAAAGGCAGGTAGATAAAACGCAAACCAGCTGGGGGGTGCGGGCAGTGATTCGCATCTGAGCTCAGGCTGTGGGGAGCAGAAGCTCCTGCTACTGTGAGGCCCAAAGGATCATGAACAGAGAGTACCTTTAAGAGAACATCACTTCATATGAGCTGTGGCCAGGGTCTAACAGTGGTGACATGCCATAATATGCGAAGCTGATCCACATTTTGGGGATTTCAGGTTCATGTCTGAAGACCTCCATGAGCACACGGGGCAGATATGTGCCCATGATCCAAGGCTGGCTAAAGCTGGTGGTGAGTCTCAGCATCAATAGCCTTTTGGGGCTGTTGACTCTGTTTCCCTCTGTCTCACTCATGGAAGAAATAAACTTAAAAAAGAGAAAAATTTGAAAAACTGTCAACTATGATGGGACCAGCAGATGGCATAATGGTTACATCACTGGACTCCCACATAGTCAGCCATGGTTCTGGTCCTAGACCCAGAGACTTAAACATACCAGGTGTGTGTGTGTGTGTGTGTGTGTGTGTGTGTGTGTGTGTGTTCCCATAATCCTAAAAGGAGAATGGAGGAGAAGGGATTGTGGCATGGCCATCCCCCCTGGGGGGATGATTTCAAGTTTTCTGTCTCTCTGTCTTTCTCTGTCTATCTGGCGAGCTCACACTCCCTATAAGCAAAAATCTCTGTCAAAAAAAATTAAAAACTCTCAGCTATGGCCTTTGGTCATAGAACAATGCCACTGTTAATCTTCAGCCCAGTAGGGAGTGAGCTCAAGGAAGATGTGAGTCTCGCTTTTCTCTCTCCCGAGGCTGTGATTTCCTGCAGATGCCTGCTGCTGGTGAAACTCGAAGCCTGAGGTCCAGGGGACTAAAGCACTTCCTAGAGGGTGGTGCAATGATCTGGAGGGGCCAGTGCAGCTGCAGATCTGGGAACCAGGGTGGATTTGATACCTTCCAAATAGTGGTTTAAATATGTGTGTGTGTGTGTGTGTGTGTGTGTGTGTACACACATTCTCAAGATTGCACTCATTTACATGACTAAATTTCCTTTTTATAATCTTTTAGGAACATTACGGAGCTTCTGTATTCAAGATACTTTTCCTAGATTTCAAAGAGAATAAAATTCTGAGACTTGTATAAAATATTGATAGACCTTTTTACAATAAATCAAGCTTTTGTCCCAGAAAACCAATTCTAATAATAATTTCTTTACCTAGAGTTGCCAAAATTGGTCTTTATTGCATTCTTTGAGTGTGTTGAACTGTTTTGCTCTATCACTAAAAGTCAAGCAGATAAAACATATTTTAAGATTATGAAGCCAGATGAAACTGTGCTTTCTGATATTCAAGTCTGAAAAACGTAAGCAGTTGTCTTATCTGACCAGAACTCTACCTTGGGACACATTGATTGCTGCTCATACTTGGTCTATCAGGAGGGCAATAAAGATCTGATGTAAGCCAGAATGTGCAGAACTAGACGCTGACCTCCGTTTGCAAAACGTCACCTCAAGGGCAGCTGATCATGAGAAGGAAATTAAACTTTCAGATTGAATTATGGATTTGCAGTGAGGACATTTGACCACTTCATTTTTCTCTGAAAAGGCCCAGAAGACACACCATCTGCGGTGTAGGTCAGTTAAATGGCCCAAGTGTCACACAGAAGCTCCAGAACAGGCAGGTAACAAAACAATAAAACCTGCTTTACAGAAAGTAATACAATGTTATCAATGGATAAATTCTGTTCTACCCTTTACCAAACCAGAACTGGCCTAAGTGTGGGATGGTAAGCAGTGTATGGAAAGTTGGAGAGAGGGGTGGAGAAAGCTTATTTTAGAAGCCAATGTTTCATTACGTGGGAGAGGGCTTCGAGTCTCAGAATAAGGCAGAGACAGGCTCATCACACCTGTGTCACAGTGGGTAGGTTATGTCGCTTCCTCCTCTTATGTTTAAAAGGGCCCCAAATGGCAAGAATGAGAGCAGCTCAGGAAAAAACCAGTCACCATGAGCTATGAGCGATCTGAAGATAACACCTGCCTTACTCACCACAGTAAAAAACATGCAAACGTTTGATGGTTCCAGCATAATTCTGTTAATATTTTTGTTTACTTAAGGAGGAAGGGCAGAAAAGAGCTTCATGTGAATTTTCTAAAGTTCTAGGGTATTGTGAATACTGCTTCATTTTTAAAGACTGACTTAGGCCTAATTAAAGGCAAGCTAGGTAAAATATTTATTAGCAGCTACACCCCAGGAATGAGCAGCAGATGAAGTAATAAGTCATTTGAGTAAGTTTGGCAGTAAGTAGAGACAAGGCAGAACTGTATCATTGGGAGAGATAAGCTCTCCTATACTTAGACAAAATCCGAATGAAAGTCAGTTAGATAGTTGTATTGTGACTCATTAACCCTAAAGCACAGACAGAAAGTGTATAAATATTATAGATGGGTCACACGAAGTGGAAGGCAGGCAGAGAGACATTGAATGACCTGAGTGCATTAACATGGCTTTCTTTATGACTTCATTTTCTGATCTTACATGTGATCTTCTATCCTCGACTCTTCTTACTCTCAAGTGGTGGTTTAATGTAAATTTTGGCTGACTCTTTAGGTCTGTCAATTAAGATATAGCTGGAGAAGATGTGTGATGGCATTAAAGACAGATGAGATTTTGATGTAAATTTTGGCTGACTCTACTGGAGAAAATGGTAATTGCATTAAAACAAATTTGGTTTATGTTTTCTTTTTTAGTTATTATTTTTGTGCCCTATGTCATGTTGGACACTGAAAGGTCAGTACAAAAATCCCTGTCTTTGTCCTGGCAGTCAGTCAATGTGTTGGAAGGCTATCATATGTAGTTTTCACGAGTACCAGTAACTTGGGATCCAGGTATAGGATTGGTCAATCTGGTGATGAAAGGCAGCTTATTAGCTTCCAGTGCTACTTATATCCTAGAACTGGCAAATTTTGTACAAAATTAGTGGTTCCTCCTATTTATGTTGCATTTTTGGTATGACATAAAAATATTTATCTGTATTTGAAAATTACCTTTAAGATTACTAAAACATAACTGGGCTGTATTGGCTTGGTCATCCAATATGAAGAATTCTGAAAACAATGGAAGGTAGGTAAAGCCACTGACAGCGACTCAGAGGACTCTTGAGCCAGCATGTCCCAGGTCTCATAGGGCATAAGTTCAAGGACCACATTGTGTCCATCAATTTCTACTCAAGACCCTCCATTTTTCCAGCTGCATCCTTCAAAATACTTTCATCTCTTAAAGGCCCTTTTCAGTGAAAACCCTTCCTCATCACTCTAGACAAAAGAGGTATCTTTTTAATCTTAAATCATTTAATACTCAATCCCTTTGCCCATGGCCAGATACTTACACTATATTTACTTGGTCTGTTTGCATAACCATCTTCATCTTTCAATAAGAAGCCCCTGGAGGTAAACATGATACTATGTATGTTCACACAATCTGTGACTATGCATAGTTAAGTTTTCAGTAAGTTTATCTTTAAAGTATTGTTACACATGTACATCTGGGGACCAGCAGTTAACGTAATGGCTATGTCATTGGAATCCCACGTAGTAGACCGTGGTTCGCGTCCCGGACCCGGTGGCTTAAAACTCACACCGGGTGCATGTGCGTGCGTGCCCAAGATCCCGAGAAGAGAATGGAGGAGAAGGGATTGCGGCGTGGCCATCCCCCCTGGGGGGGGATTTCTTGCTTTCTCTCTCTCTGTCTCTGTCTGTCTGTCTGGCGAGCGCACGCACCCTATAGCAAAAAACTCTAAAAAAAAAAAAAAAAAAAAAAAAAAAAAAAAAAAACAACATATACATCTGATCTTTTAAATTTAAATTTAAATTTATTTATTGCATGAATGAGACAGAGACAGAGATACACATACCCAACAGGGTCCTCATACTGCTATCCACACTCAGCCTCAGCTGGTCTCAGATTATGGACACACACAGGTGCCTGGGGTACTCAGGGATGTCTCCTGTCTCAAATGCAAAGCCTTCCCGTGTGGGTCAGCCTCACAGAATACATTTACTATTGTACTACCGACTAAAGCCCTGATTTTTTATTTATTTGGTGGAAATGTTTTTAGTGTCCTGCCATTAAGAATACACTCAATGAAATGACTAATAATGTCAAGGTTTATGAGTATTAACTGAGGCTACAAAATTCTAAATGTCTACCCTAAATCCATAAAGTAAGACAGGTAAGAAATGCTAGCCTAATTTTCAGACAGTAAGTTAATTTTCATTAGAGGATAACCATTAGGAATCCACTCTGGATGTGTTAGTTTTCTCCCTGACTACGCTTTTCCTTGTGCCAACACTCAGGCAGTGACCCTCAACACCAAAGCAATTTGTCACACAGAGAGTTTTATTGCTTCTCACCTGGGCATAGTCAAAATCCCTTGCCTAATGTCAAAGCCATAAATACTAAAGCCTTGTGTAGATGGCTTTTGAAATCCGAAATGAAGGCACAGGCTGTATTTGCAGGAAAATGTACAGACTGAAAGTTCTGAGTCCCCTGTTTACTAAGAATGAAGCAGGAGGGACTGGATCACAATGAGCAGGCCCACGGTGATGGTCCACGGGGATTACTTTGGGGGACTAGAGTGTTTTTCCTTTATTTCTCCAGTTTATATTTGATACTAAATCTTTACTCTGTTTTTCCAAAAAATGTTTTAATGACTTATTATTTACATTCAATCATTGCATATCTCTGTAGCACACGTATGTTTCTTTCTCTTCTCTTTTTTTCTTTTTTATGTTTTTGCCATGGAGTGCAGGCACTTGTCAGAGTGAGGGAAAGTGAGAAATCACCTCCAGAGGAGATGGCCACTCCGCAATTACTTCTCCACTCTTCTTGGGATTTTGTGTACAAGCACACATGTGCCAAGTGTGATTTTCAAGCTGCTAGGTCTGGGATTTAAGACATGGGCGGCCATGTGGGAGTCCAGTGCCTTAACCACCATGCCATCTTCTGGCCCCCACTATATGGTTTTTAAAGGTATGTATATAGCACATGTTAATCAAATCAAGGATATTACCATATGTATAATTTTTAATAGAAAACTTTGCAATCTTATGTCTGTTCAGAGTTTCTTCCCCAGACAAACATTGTATAACCCCACTCTCTATAGATGGGATATCTGCGTGTTATGGCAAAAACTGAAGGAACCAAAGATAATAATAGGGAAAACAAATGTAGATACCGGAAACTATATGGGAGAGGAGCAGATAGTAGAAGGTGGCAGGGGCTCTAAGAAGACACTAAATTATTTCATAGATCACTTCTTTTTCCTCTGGTCCACTGGTTCACAAAATTCCAACCAGAAGAATCTTACTTTCCAGTGAATTAAACCGTTGTCTCCAAAGTGCCTAGGTAAAATGCACAAAACTGAAGTGGGTTAAACAATCCATTCAGAAAGGCTAATTTCTCAGTAAATCATTGGTGAGTAGGAAGATCTATGCTGAGGAAATGGACCACAGAGTGACAAATGTCCAGAACAGATAGTTCTGAGCACTGCAGGCTTAAGGAAGGCCCCACGGCATTTGGTACATGTTGCTGCAGGCCTGTCACACTCATCTGGTGGGATTTCCAAGCATGCTTTTATATTCTTGACACAAGAAACTGGACTCTTGCATAGAGCTTCAGACCAAGAGCTTGCCCTGTAGTAAGCTGGCTCCTTTTTGGCTCCTGGGTTGAGTCCTTCATGTGGTAGCCTATCTACCCTTTCAGGCCCTCTGGACTAGAGAACCAGCCTCTCCCTTGCCACAACTCTGTCTCTTCAGCCCCTGTCCCTTCTGATGAGATCTGATGACTAACATTCTAGATCTGCTTGTGGTGTTTTCCTTGACAACTGACTGCCCGTGTAGATTTCTAAGTACCACTGCCATGAGGCCACCTTGTCTATATGTTCCAACTTCCTTTGGGGAATTCTTTACTCCTATCCCTCCTCTAGAAATTGTACACAATCTCCGTGTTGCTGAAACCTCTCTTGGAAACATGATTTATGAGTCTGGTTCAGTCTCAAAAACTCACCTTGTCCCCAGTGCCCATGTTAATGTAGCTTGCACTTTTCTTCTTTTTTCTTTTTTGGGATCATTTTTTTCTATAGAGTATGTAAGCTTACCAGAGAGACACGAGAGACATAAAATGAGAAATCACCCCCCTGGCGGTATGGCCATGCCACAATCCCTTGTCCTTCATTCTCCTCTCAGGATTTTGGGCACACACACACACACACACACACACACACACACACCTGGTGTGAATTTCAAACCACTGGGACCACAGTCAACCACATGGGAGTCCAATGATGCAACCACTACGCCACTTTCTGGCTCCTGTAACCTGCACTTTTCCACTGAGTTACAGTCTTCTGTTTGCTAGTAAATGATTCCTTTCAAGGTACTTTACCTAAACTTTGTATAGCACAAGGAAATTTAAACCCTGCCTCTCCCTCAGCTGGGCCTGATGAAGAAACATTAAAAGCTCAAGTTACTCCCTAGTAGGTGTTCCCTCCAATCCCAGATGGAATATGTAAGCTAATCCAGAGCAGTAGAGAAATGTTTTAGACACTTCAAAAGAGAGAACCACAATGAACAGTTCTGAATCATGAGCATGGAAAAGCAATGTTGTTAAGGATTTTTGAAAATGAAATGTCGTATATAAAGTAACCCTTCTGCCTCCCCCTTTTTCCTCCACCACCTCCCAAAATCTTCCATAAAATGTCCACTTTTCAACAGTGCACCGAGGCAGGGGATCTACCTGCTGTGTGCTCTAAGCTTCCTGCTGTGAGGTGATGTGAGGTGAAAGCAAATGTGGCCATCGAGGGCTCTGCAGCGTGGGTTACTAATTATTTTTATATAAGGTAAGAAAAAAAAAAACAGCCTTTGATCCCATGTGTCTTTAATTATCTGTCAATTTTCATGGGGAAGAGAGTGTGTTTAGCCTGAAAATTACTGACCAAATTTTTTATTTCCAGAATGCTAAGCTTGTACAAAAACAATGGAACAACTACTTAGACAATAAAAGCACTGGGGCCATCAAGTGTAGTGGTCAAGGAGCTAGATGCCCACGTGGTCAACTGCAGTTTGTGTCCTGGACCCAGTGGCTTGAAACTCACGCCAGGTGCGTGTGCATGTGTGTCCAAAATTCCAAGAGGAAAATGGAGGAGAAAGGAGTACAGCATGGCCATACCCCCAGGGGTGATTTCTCGCTTTGTGTCTCTCTGTTTTTCTCTATCTTTCCTGCAAGGGCATGTCGCCTATAGCAAAATTCTCTCAAAATAATTAATTAATTATTTTAAAAAGGAAAATGAAAGCACTGATAAATCTAGTTTTCTCTGTCCGCTTTTGTTTGTTTAATCAAACAATTGTCTCGGTGTGAAGAGGACATGCCTGAATTGTTATGTATACTTTTTTAGGGATGCTGAAGGAATAGAACCAGCAACAGGTATGGCAAACACAGTGACCCACACTGAGGCCTCTGGCTTCATTCCTTCTCTGGAAATGCTCTTTCACACAGTCAAAAGCTTTTTTTTTTTTTTTTTGGAGAGGTTTTTGCTATAAGGCTCATATGCTCGCCAGTAAGAGAGAGACGAGAGACAGACAGAAAGCAAGACGTCACCCCCGAGGGGGATGGCCACACCGCAGTCACTTCTCCATTCTCCTCTCAGGATCTTGGGCATGCACGTACACTTGCTCAGCATGAGATTAAGCCACCAGGTCCAGGACTCCAACTGCAGTCAACCACATGGGAGTCCAGCAACATAGCCATCTGCTGGTCCCCAGTTAAAGACTTTTAAAGCAAGGTTACTTAGAGAAGATTTAAATTATTATGTAATTTGGAAAGAAAGCCTTTGGTATTTCAAGTTTTCATACCTTTCTTGGAGTACAAGCAAGTGTTAAAGACATGGGAAATAGTCTTTAAAAGAAATTGTCAGAAATTTGGAAAAACTGGGACCAGTATCTTCTAAAACTGAACTTGGTGTTTATTTCATGAGAATCAGAGCTGCAGAAAAGTTTTGAAAAATAGCATTTAATTCTCAATTGACATTAGATTAAAACTCAAAGCTCTTACAAGGCTTTACAGGATCTGGCTCCTGATTCCTCTGATTTCATCTCCATCGTTCTCCCTCTCAATTTCTGGGACTCGATTACAATGTCGTCCTCAGTGCCAAGAACCCTCCTGCCTCAGGACTTTTGCACCTGCTTCTTCCTTTAGAGAGAGATGTTCACATATGATTCTTCCTCTCCCTTCAACTAAGTGTATCTTCAATAGCAATCCTCAGAATGCCTTCCTTCCATGCTAGGTAATCTAGCAGGCTTCAGGGCGTTCTTCCCTTTATCATGCAATGGTGTCTAAGAGATTCTAGAGGACAGATAAGTTGTACAAAAGCCCAGGAGACCCAGTTCACCCCGCAAATGGAGCTGAAATGTATGCACTGCAGATTCTCAAAAAGTAACAAGAAAAATTCTCTATAAATTAGTTCATCTTTTCTTATAAATATATACCTTATTTTAACAAAAGCCTTATGAAAATTCACATGCCATCATACCATAAAATAGTGCCTTCTTTTAAAAATATGTAACTTCGAGAACCAGCAGTTAGCGTAATGGCTATGTCGCTGGACTCCCACGTAGTGGACCGCAGTTCACGTCCCAGACCTGGTGGCTTAAAACTCACACCGGGCGCGTGTGTGTGCATGCCCAAGATCCTGAGAGGAGAATGGAGGAGAAGGGATTGCGGCGTGGCCATCCCCCCACCCCCGGGGGGTGATTTCTCGCTTTCTGTCTCTATGTCTCTCTCTGTCTGTCTGGCGAGCGCACGTGCCCTATAGTGAAAATCTCTCCAAAAAAAAAATATATATATGTAACTTGGGGCCAGCAGATGACATGGTGGTTAAAGGTGCTGAACTCCCACACAGCCAACCGCAGTTCAAGTCCCGGGACAGATGACTTGCTTTCTCACTTTCTCTCTTTCTCTCTCCCTCTCTCTGTCTCTCTCTCTGGTCAAATTTAAAAAAATAAATAAATAAATGGATAAACAAATTGAAATAAAATAATTCTTAAAAAATAAATAAAATATATAACTCATATTTAATATAATCAGAATTGTACAATAATAACCACAATCTAAGAACGTTTTCATCACTCCAAAAGGAAACCTGATACCACAAGCAGTCATTCCTAATGTCCCTCTTCAACCACTCGTCCACAATCTATATCTGCAGATTGGCCATTTTCAATGTTATATATAAATATAACCAGCTTCCATGACTGACTTCTTTCAGGAAGCATAAAGTGTTCAAGGTTTATCCATGTTGCAGGATCTATCAGTACTTCATTCCTTTTTTACTAAATAACATTCCATTGTATGCATATATGGCATTTTGTGTTTTCGTTCATCTGTTGACAGACATTTGGGTTGCCTTCTACCTCTTGGCTATTGTACGTAATACTGCTATAAACATTTTATGCACAAATTTTTGTGGGAACATATGTTTTCACTGATCTTGGGTACATGCCTAGGATGGAAATTTCTGGGTCATATGAGAAACTATACACTTTGAGAAATTGCTGGACTGTTTTCTACAGTGGCTGTGACATACTTTATTGCCATAGCAATCTATCAGTGTTTTGCTTCCTCCACATCCTTGCCAACCTTGTTATTTCTTCCATAGATGTCCGTTTCTTCGCTGTACCCTCATGGTAGAAGGTGTAAAGATGCCCCTTGGGGTTTCCCTTATGAGGGCACTAATCTCATTCATTAGGGTTCTGCCTTCATAACCTAATCACCTCCCAAAGGCCCTGCCTTCAGATACCATTGCACCAGTGTGAGGATTTCAACATGTAAACTTGAGGAAGACTCAAACATCCAGCCCATAAAATTTAGGGCTCTTCTAGACAACTTGTAGAGGCAATTCTCTGCAGATGGGGTTTTAGAGAGGCCCAAACCCATTTTCACCTTCTCCAGGAGTTGCTAGGCTGCTGTTTTCCAGAGTCACCATGGTCACAAGGTTGTTGGTTTTATTTTTTTTTATTTATTTTTATTTAATTATTTTTTTTTTTTTGGAGAGATTTTCACTGTAGGGCACGTGCACTCGCCAGACAGACAGAGCGAGACATAGAGACAGAAAGCGAGAAATCACCCCCCCCAGAGGGGATGGTCACGCCGCAATCCCTTCTCCTCCATTCTCCTCTCGGGATCTTGGGCACACACGCACACACGCCCGGCGTGAGTTTTAAGCCACCAGGTCCGGGACACGAATTGCGGTCGACTACATGGGAGTCCAGCGACATAGCCATTACGCTAACTGCTGGTTCCCAAGGTTGTTGGTTTTATGAGTTCTGCCATATTGAGGAAGAGGAAGATGGGAACAGGGTAAGTTAACACACTCCCTGTTTTTCCCATGATTCAATCATCTTTCTTAAATGCTCTTAGATTATTTTAAGCCTTTTCATTAATTTCCAGACTTCTGAATAAGTTCAATTTGACTTTTTTTTGGGGGGGGGCAGGGTTCTTTGTTGTTTTTATGTAGGAGGGCAGATTTCCAAATCCCCTTACTGTGACATTTCCAAAGTGCTGCTCCACTTCTAGGCCTGGAACTGAAGTTCTTTGATGTGGTTTGGTGCTCTCTTCGGACTACACCACTGCCCAATTTTCCCAGACATGTGATTGCAATAAGAGGCCCTGAGACCATGAGTCCTATCAGTCAAGCAATGACCAGTGCTACTCAGCA
>NW_006159504.1:2023119-2024800 GCF_000334495.1 Tupaia belangeri chinensis | reverse complement strand
AGGTGCTCTTTGGCCACAATTTCCTTCTCTAGGCAAGTGAGCTCCCACTGGGAGGAAGACTGGGAGGAGGCAAGAGTTTGAATTTAGGTTAACTTCCTAGCGTTCAAGAAGCTAAACAGAGGTGAAACTGATGTTCTCTCAAGTTCTTGTCCATAACAAAAGGCAGGAGACAACAACCGAAATCTCCAGAGACCATAGGACACTATTGTTCCCTACCCGTTGTGGAAGAATGGAAAGGTGGGAGTAGGGCATGAGGAGAAGGGCAGCTCCTGCAAGGTCCCAGTTCATAGGACTATGCTCCCAGACCTTGTGGATCCCACCTCTTCGTATAGTCAACTTTATCAACATCATTACAAAAGTTTAGTTGTCAATGAAAATTAAGAAAACAAGAATCTCTAAATGTTTTAGTGGAGTTTACTTTATTACACCTTGACGAACAGATGGATAAAGCAGTGAATATTTTCCTTGTGTCAGGGTTCAGTTAGCTAAAGCAGTTTCCAAACGGATAATATCACTTTTCATCTCCTATTACACATTTGCAAAGGACTCCTGGTATTGTTGCTGGTAGTAGATGTTGACTTTGTCCTTGCGCAACTAATTTTCAAATCAACTTATCAGACTCACATGTGATATGCCATGAGACCTCCATTCATAGAAAATCGTGATTGTGAGACTGATTAATGTTTGAATTTGAGTTCTGTTTCAAAGATTGGTCAGCGAGGGGTACCCAAGTCTTCCTAGTGTCAAAGGTATATTTGGAAACTGTTGGTAAACACATTAATTACTTACGGAATAAGGTTGTTACCTATTTTTAGTGTCTTTCTTTCATGAGAGAGCAGAAGACACCCCTAACAGGGTCTTCATTCTGCAATCCACCTCCCAGCCTCAGTTAGCCAGGGTTATGACAGGCACACACATCTGCCATGTACAGGAGACCTCAGACACAAACCCAAGACCTCCTTTATGGCTTCAGCATTGCATAAGTTACCACTACATCACCAAGACTGACCAGAATAAGATTATTTATGTTAAAATCTACATGGAAATGCAAGAAGGATGGAGATTGATTTCAATTTTGGGAATTATGTGATTCAATCAAGATGTAATAAATAAAACATTTGTGATTTAAAATCCTTCTGGATTAAATTCTTTGAGTATATTAATCTAAAAGATGAGGTTTCTGCCCAAATTCATTCAGGCTATAGACAATGTAAGAAATTTCACAAGAAATAAGAATATGTTAAGTATTCCTTGAATTGAGAAACTTTTCAAAGTGATAGAATTTTGAATACTTTGAAAGAAAATTTTGTTTGGGAAGGAGGGTAAGAATTTTTACATAAAAGCAAAGTAATCTGCTAAAGTATGGAAAAGAGCCCTTCATTATAGAAATTTTGGGGATCTTAAGGTCTTACTTGATACAGTGGAAAGACTAGCTATAAAATGAGAAGAAAATGCAGAACAGCAGTTAGCAGATCTTTATAGCAGAGTCAAGATTGCACCTGGAGAAGGAATAGAAAGGTTTAGCAGATAAAACAGTGTAAAGGAGATCCCCATCAGGCTGTCAATCCAGAAGGAAGTTGCAAGCTAATTTAGAAAAAGAAACCTTTTCTTCCAGGTAAAAGCCTGGTGAGTGGAGTCCAGGCTGGGTTTCATCTTTTATTCTCCCCCTCCACCAAAAGGC
>NW_006159504.1:2016560-2022632 GCF_000334495.1 Tupaia belangeri chinensis | reverse complement strand
CCCCCCCCCGCCATAGCCTTATTTATCTTTGCTCCACTTGGATTTTGATGCAGATGGACAAACAGTTCACAGATTCCACCCCAGTCTTTCTTCCATGTACCTTGGCTTGAGGCCCATAATTTCTTCCTTCTTGCCTGTGCAATGAAAGGCTCAAACATGGGACTTGATGGCAGACACAGAGGAGTATCTCTTTGGCTACCTGTGGTTGTTGAATTGGTGCCAGCCAAGACACCCTCTGCTTGGTCTAAATTGATGGGATGATGGCTCTTCCTGGACTGAGTATGGACTTCAGCTTTGTCCCTAACTAAGCACCATATCTACAAATAGCAAGAGCATCCCCAAACTATACCTGCTTCTCTGACCATGCCCGTGAAGAGAATTCTACAACTTTGAGCTCAGGATCAGGTTGTTTACTACCTCACATCTATTCCCCACAGAAATACCTTGATCCTCCATCTTTCTGTTTCTTCTTTCAAGAACTCCCAACCCACGATGGTACACCAAGGTCTTCTTCCCTTCTTTTTCCCTCCACATAGCTCATGCAAGCAGCTTCCTCCTCTAATGCAATCCACAACAGATCCCAGACTCTGTAGGTTCATTCTTTCCATGAGCAAAACTTAGCAAAATGTGTCTCAAATTAAAACTATTCTTTTGTAGTCTTCTATTAGCTGTTAGAAAAAAAATACTTTATTCAAATAGATTGTATATTTTTATGAAAAATAGAAAAGCTGACTACAAACTGCTCTTGCTTTTTTTGAAGATATCATACACATTATTATCAATAGACAGTCCTCCTTTTCTGTGTCCTTAAATGTCTTGCCTCTTTATTTTTCTCTGATTCTTTTCCTCTCACTCTCCCCCATCTCCCACCCTCTTCCCATGCAGTCTCCAATGTCTATAACCATTTTCCATGCTTCTATATACTCTAATCTTTCAGTTTCTGTAAAAGAATGTGGACAGTCAATATATATTAAGTGGAGACATACAATGTCTCTCTTTCATAGCCTGGTTTGCTTCACTCAGCAGTAAATCATTCATATTCATCCACTTTCTATTAAATGCCAGGTTTTTTCTGTTTTATTTTTCTATGGCCAAGTTTTATTCCATAGAGTATATGTGCCACACTTTTTCATCTGTTCATGGACATTTGAACTGGTTCCATGTCTTAGCAATTGTGAATAATGCCACAACAGACATAGAAGTGCAAGTGTTTTTTCAGCTGAGTATTATTCTATCCTTTGGGTAGATACCCAGGAGTGGAATTTCTGGGTCATATAAAAAAAATATCAACCCAGTTAAAAGATAGAAAAATGAGCTGAACAAACAACTCTCAAAGTGAGATGTATGAACAGTCAAAAAGTATATAAAAAAATGTTCAACATCCCTCATCATAGGGGAGTTGCAAATCAAAACCCCCGTGAAATACCACCTAACCCCAGTCAGAATGGCTAAGATTAAAAAAAAAAAATGATTAATGGTTGGCAAGACTGTGGTGAAAAGGGAACTCTCCTACACTGTTCTTGGGAATGTAAATTAGTACAGTCACTATGGAGATCAATATGGAGGTTCCTCAAAGATTTTCAAAATATTCTCTCTCTACACAAGTCCCCAACTGTGCCCACTGGACTCAAAACATTCTCAACACCTGGTACATGGTTGTTTCCCAGTTACTATTTCCAATTACTTGTTAAATGAGTGCATAAATGAACAAATGGTTCCATATCTAGGTAAAAAATAAGGTGAAATGGGGTAGTGTACATTAGGGGACAAGGAGACTTATGTATGGCCTTTTCTCCCTACTGTCTCACCAAGACAGGCTCAAAAACTAAAGCTCTGTTCTGTGCATTCTTGCTCAGATGGTAGCTCAGAGGCTTTCCAATGCCTGACTTATGATTTGGGCAAACATGGCCTCCCTTGCTGGGCATGGACAGCAGGCAGAGGGCTGGCAAAAGCCTCTAAATGTATTTTTAAAAAGTCTTGGCCATCTTTTCCTCATGTTCACCCATGATTTGAACTAGTTGAGACTGGGAGTGAATTGTGGCATCAAGATCCCCTTGAGGATGATCTCCCTGTCTCTGTCTCTGTCTCTTTCTCTCTCATGCATGGAATAAATAAATTAATAAACTTAAAGAGAAAAAAAGAAAGCCCAGGTCATGTCTTTTTGCAGTGATAAGGCCCTGGAGAAGAAGATTCAGATTTCTGCCCCTAGTCTCCACAATGAGAAAATCAGAACAACAATGCCCACTCATGCCCGACTGGAAAGATAACCTGCTTAGAGAACAGATTGGAAATTAGTCAACATAAATCAGCATCAACAATGGATGGCACTGTTGGAATTGGGTGTTGAGTGCTGCTGCATGGCCTTTGAGACAGCAGCTAGAGGAAGCACGAGACTGTTCAAGAAGAGGGTTCCCTAAGGTGTCTTGGAAATCTGGAGTTTTCTACCAAGCATCTGCTGAGGCAGCAGCAAAAGGAGGTTACCCAGTGTTGAGGGGGTCACCCTGACTTAACTTCCATGCCTTCTGGGGAATGTGTAAATGCACCTCCCTAGTTCCAAAGGCAGCCCCAGTCACTGCCTTGGTCCCAAACAAATGGCGGCACTTTTCAAGGGCATAAGGGCTTCAAGTCTCAGACTATTCTAGACCCCGCAGGTAGTAAACACAAGATAAATTCCCAATAAATAATGGGATCCTTGAATCATAATTGTTTATCTAGAGGGTCTGTGAAGGTCATCTATTCAGCCCTCTTACTTATAAGGAAACGGTAAGGGAAAATCTCCATCCTTAGTGCAGTGCTTCTTAAGTTTTAGTTCTTTAGAATTAGTCAACAAGATTTGGGACCAGCAGTTAGCATAATGGCTATGTTGCTGGGCTCCCATGTAGTTGACTACGGCTTGAGTCCCGGACCTGGTGGCTTAAAACCCACGCCGGTCATGTGTGCGTGCATTCCCAAGATCCCGAGAGGAGAATGGAGGAGAAGCGATTGTGGCGTGGCCATCACCCTTGGGGGGGGATTTCTCGCTTTCTATCTCTCTGTCTGTCTGTCTGGCGAGCGCATGCACCCTATAGCAAAAACCTCTCCAAAAAAAAACAAAAAAGAAAAAAAAATTAGTCAACAAGATTCTGTCTAACTTTACTTTTAATAGTTTTTATAACAAACCAAACTTTCTTTTATTTTTTTAATACGCAATTAGATTGATGAATTTGCTTTGACCAACTCTGTCCACAGACGTCCACATGAAGATGGCACGCATGTGCCCAGGAAGACCAAGCCCAGCTCTGGACTGTGTGGCTGACGACAGATACTGCATAGACCTTTCTCTCTGGCCTGGTAAGTCCCCCTGACATGCCAGCTAAGCAAAGCATAGCCAAACGTTTATGGAGAGTCAAAGAACAAAGAAATAGATATTCAAACCAAAGCACTGATAGATAATTTAAGTCATTTTATTGATCAGCACCTATTTCTTTTACGGTAATTTTTTAAAATCTCCTAATAGGAAATCTATAAAGCTTTTCTGTGGAGATCTACCAGGGATTGATGATCTCTTAAGGGAAGTCTAAGAATTCCAAGAAGCTTTATTTTCTGTAATTGTATTTACTTGGAAAGAGCATTAAGAACCTCTTGAACATAATGGAGGCTAAAATGTAGGTAGTGAAAACACAATCACTGTTGGTTACAAAGATGAGTCGGTTATGAAAAGGAAAAGTGTTACAAAATTATAGTCTGAATAGTTCACAGTATAGGCAAAATAAGTATAATATAAATTATGTTTTGTGAAATTGAACATATGGTTGCAATTAAAAAACAAAGACTTCCATTTTACTAGTTAGGTTAATTTTTTTTTTGTAACTTAAAATTTTATAAATCTGTTATTATTTGTTTTGTAGAATAGGCAGTGCATGCACATGTTAAAAGTTTGCCTTACCGGGGGCTGGCAGGTGACATGATGGTTAGAGGCACTGGATTCCCACATGGCTGACAGTGGTTAGAGTCCCAGACCTGGCAGCTTGCTTTCCCACTTTCCCTTCCTCTCTCTCTAGTCAAATTAAAGAATAATAACAAGTGGAAATAAATAAATATTGTAAAACTTTGCCTTATCCATCTTCACTCTCCAGTCCCTAGTTATTAATGCAGCACTATTTCAAGCATTTCTTTCTTTTTTATTTTTTTTCTACAGAAAGAGACAGAGAGAGAAAACGAGCAAGCACTCCTCCTACCCTATAGGACTTGATCCTGACTCAATTCTTACTCCTCCACTTCTCCCTCCTTTTGAGATTTTGGACACACATATGTACTCAGAGTGTCCTTCAAGTCACCTGGTCTGGAACTCAGACAGCACGGTTGGCCATGTGGGATCCAGCAGCCTTAACTACCAGGTCATGGGCCGGGCCATACTTCATGCATTTCTAGACACTTATGTTAAAAAGGAGGCAGAATCATGGGTTGAATCCAGTGTTGATATCGAGGTACCATAGGGTAAGCAAAAACCCAAGAGACATGACTTGAAAGTAGAATGCTTAGAATTGAGATTTATTACTGATTATCAGTTAATGATATGACTACATGGCATGTCTTATACTAAGCCCATTTTTCTTAAAATTAATTCTCTTACTATTTCTTAAAAGTATTCCTATGTTAGTGCTAAGCAAACAATAACTCTGAAGAGTTATAGATCTTGCTCTAGTTCATGAAGCCACGTAGCTGTGAAGGAGCAGATTCTAATAAAATTAGAATTACTCTAAAACACTCATTGATTAGAAGTCACTTTCAATAAAAGACCTTCCTAGGGGCTGTTTTTCATACAGTAGAACTATAATAATGTTAAAACATGGAGCCGCAAATTCACTGCCACTTCTCTCCATCAAGGATGGGTATCTCTCCCTCCATTTGCACCTGGCTGGGACTTGTCACTCTATTAACATAACATGGTGGAAGGGTCACTGTGTGACCTCTGAGACTGGACTAGACATAGCCACACAGCTTCTTCTCATGCAAGAACCTTGGCTACCCCTTCCTCCATGCCATGGCACTGGACAAGTGAGTAGGAAACTTTTGGGGGGGACTACCACTTCATCTAGCATATAACTACAAGTTTTTGAAAGGCCTTGAGAATAATAATAATTATAACTGATGTATTGCTATTGTTTATTCCATTGTTTTGAAAAGCCCTGAAATTAATAATGATAATTGAGTTACTATTATTGTATAGTCCTCTTTTTCTTTTTTTTTTTTTTTGGAGAGGTTTTTCGCGATAGGGCGCGTGCGCTCGTCAGACAGACAGAGAGACATAGAGACAGAGAGCGAGAAATCACCCCCCAGGGGGGATGGTCATGCCGCAATCCCTTCTCCTTCATTCTCCTCTCGAAATCTTGGGCACGCACACACACGCGCCCGGTGTGAGTTCTAAGCCACCGGATCCGGGACATGAACCGTGGTCGACTACGTGGGAATCCAGCGACATAGCCATTACGCTAACTGCTGGTTCCCTAGTCCTCTTTTTTGAAGTGGTTTGTAACACAGCACATAGTGGGAATAGCTGTGACAAATTTAATATACAGAGGTAAAATGGGGTCTTGAATCCAATGGTATAATCTGCCCTAGATTTAATTTTATCTATAGAGGTTATTGCTAGAGGCACAATAGCCATAGTGAAATACAGTTATTTTTTAAAATAAACAATTATGTGTGAATTTCTAGTATTTAGTACTGAAAACTTTTGATTTTTGATTCTTTGCCTGTCTGAAGTTGAACCTCTCAGCAACGATTCAGTCCTGTGCCTCTGTTTCAATTGTTGAGTTGCTATGCTCTCACTGGAGATTGCTGCCAGAGACCAAGAATAACATTGTCCAGAAAAATCACTGCTGCATAAACAGCTATCTTTTTTTTTTTTTTAATCAAAAAGCTCAAGTTGGTGCAGGACTACGCCTGCAGAACAGAATATTGCTGTGAAAATCATAGTCATTTTTAATGTCTAGCATTCTTTATATTTATTTGCTTTTAAAAAAGAAATCATTTGTCTTATCTAGATCTATTGTAGGTAAAGTGCAAAACAGCTTTAAAACTAAGCACTGA
>NW_006159504.1:2013791-2014505 GCF_000334495.1 Tupaia belangeri chinensis | reverse complement strand
TCCTGCTAACCACAAGATGGCTGCTGTGCCGCATCAACTGATGGTCAACTCTGCTTGCCAGAACTGCCTTCCGGAGACTGTATTCCATGGAGACTCACCTACAGTTGCGGAACTGCACGAGACCCACACTTGATCCAACCTTGAATGGAATCTATTTTCCCTATTGTTAAAAACTTTGGACTCCTGGCCCCTCTCCCTCTACTCGCAGGTATCGCATTTTCAATGACCCCTCTGGAGGATAGCTGTCTATAGCAGAGATAGAGTAATTGGGAGAGGGGGAAAGGGCTGAGGGTCAAACATAGGATAAAAAACATATTTATATGTATGAAAGTAGAAATGGAACAGTATTGGTGACGACATGCTTGATTGAGACACTATGCAGTTTATCCTAGATGGGAAACTACACTTGGTGTGTTGTGATGATACTCAGGGAATGAGTGTTAGGCAATATAATTTAATATAAAAAAAAATAATAATAAGCAGGAGGAAAAAAAAATGCACATTTGATGACTGAAGAGAGGTGTATGGACACAACTGGGGACTACTTTATAGTATGTGCATTCTACTCCCTGGGGTTTATGCCTAGGATCAGATTTGGATACATGTGTAAGGATATGTCAGCTGTGCTAGCTATGTGAGAATTTTAGACAAATTGAGTTCATTGGTAGAACAATTGAATGGGGGGGGCGGAAGCCATTGAGGGCAATCATGAAT
>NW_006159504.1:1977050-2013606 GCF_000334495.1 Tupaia belangeri chinensis | reverse complement strand
AAAAAATTTTAAATAAAAAAAAAAAAAAAAAAAACTAAGCACTGACTTCAGAGTCTGATGTCTTGCATTTCAACTTTTTCTTATGTTGTCAACAAAAAATGTTGACTGCTTTCTTTCCTTAATCTACTTAGTAACTATCATAACCTCAAGTTGTGAGTCTCTTACCTTCGGAAACAGACATGTTCTATTTTCCTGACATCCTTACATCTTAGATTTGTGTGGACGTAATAGGTCTCTATTGTAGTGAAATAGCTCTGAGCAAGATTTTGAATAATAGTAGGAGTTAAACATGCAGTGATACGGGCCAAGAGCAGGTGCACTGCTTCTGTACTTGCCACTTAATTCCTTAGGATGTCCACAAAGAATATTCCAATAGAGTACTGAACCTTGATGACAATAATTGGCGTTACACTGGTTAAGACCACTGTCCTGAAACAAAACACTGGTCTGAGTTTGTTTAGACACACACAGAAAGATCCTAGAATGCCCCAGGAAACCAAGGATCTAAAAGTGGCTTCAGGAAGGGTCTGGAACCACATGTTGGATCCTCTCTACATCTCTGCTCCCCTGTGTGCATCTGCTTTCCCCTATTTTTTCCCCAGCCATGTCATAGAAAATGTGGCAATCCAGCAGCTCTCAAGTTTCCTAAGTATCTTTTTAGGTGTGTTCTCTAAGAATGCCTGAGCCTGTTGCATTTCTGCAGCAACACCTATGACTGAATTCTTTTGGGAAAGCTTCTTGTCTACCGTAAAAGACCTCAAAGCCTTTGAAAACCAAAAAGGAGACAGGACATTCTTACAGAAAACTCATGGTCACATTATTCCCATACAGTGGCAGCTGTTGGAAGCAGGAGATAACTGGGAAACCTGAGAACCTGGAGTTCTGGAGCTCCCAGATCCAAATGTCAGGCTGGCTTTATGTGTCTGGCTATATTCTCTGGATGAAAAGTCTCAGGCGGGGGACCAGCAGTTAGTGTAATGGCTATGTCGCTGGACTCCCATGTGGTTGACCACGGTTCGAGTCCTGGACCCGGTGACTTAAACTCATGCTGGGCGCGTGTGTGAGCGTGCCCAAGATCCTGAGAGGAGAACGGAGGAGAAGGGATTGCGGCGTGGCCATCCCCCCTGGGGGGTAATTTCTCGCTTTCTGTCTCTCTATCTCTCTGTCTTTCCGGCGAGTGCATGCGTCCTATAGCAAAAAACTCAAAAAAAAAAAAAATCTCAGGAGGATAGAGTTGGGTTCCCAGAATCCGCCATAACTCATCTTTAGCCAATGGCATCAGGAAGTTAATAGTTTCTTCAGTAGAAGCTGTTGAGAGTGCAGGAACTACCGGGGATGGTGAAGTGGCATTGAGATTGATCCCAAGGCATAGGCGCCAAAGGTGAGCACTGCCTTCTTGCTGGTCTGCACAGTTCAACCAACTCCTTAGTAATACCGTACAAACATGGCCCACTGAAAGCTGTGTTTGTTCGTGTGTGTGATGGACATGTAATTCTGACAGAAGAAGACCTCCATAGACAAGTCATGAGGAATCAACTAAAGATACTACTAAAATTCTTCTATCATAAAGGTAGATGGGAGTTCATAATTAAGTGGGCTTCTTTGCTGCCAAACGCTTCTGAGCTTCGAATGTACTTAGGTTAAACTGAAAGTCAATGTTGGTGGAAATGGTAGCATGTCCTGTTTTCCAAATTTATTTGACTAATAAACCTTTTATTTTAGGAGTAATTTACAGATTCCACAGAACACAATTTGGGAAGTAGTTTAGGGCTTTGCATTTGTGATCTTTGTGCAAGTTTATATAAAGGATATTTAGCAAGTGTAATCACCTTAGATGCTTTCTTCGCCGTGCTCCAGTTCCTTATATCGGCAGTGGGTCCATCTGCTAATGTCACTGCTGCCCTCTGCACTCCCATCAGCAGTGACACTCAGTCCCCGGAAGCTGGCCGTCACGCAGAAGCAAGGTGACAGCTTCTTAATCAATGCCTCTTTCCAATAACCATGTATTACCCAAGTCAAGACACAGTGCAGATACCTGATCTACTCTGCTCCCCTTAGCACCTGGCCTATAATTTAGAAATCTACGTGGCTCTCCTGTTCCTTCCACAGATTTGGAACGAGTGCATAATGAATTAAGCAAGTGTAAGCCTGGTCCCATAAGCCAATTGGCTAAGATGCCTCAGAGAAGGAGGGGAAGCCTCCTCCCCCGGGAGCCACCTGTTTTCCTTGGAGCGTTAGCAGTGGGCATCTCCTGATATGCAAATTTCTTTATACTCCGATGAATATCAAATCTGTGTTCCCTAAAGCTGACTCATCTCTCAAACTCTGAGTACCTCCTACTCACGTAGGGATGATTCCATCCAGCCTCCTCACCGCGGGTCGTATTTATACATGCTCTAACAATATTGCCGATTCCTTTTTTAATGAGTTTAAATAGACAGCTCCACATGAAGTGTTTGCCTTAGCAGTACATATGCCAATGAGCCTCCTACACACCTTATAACTCAGTTTTCCTTGTGTGGGCATCTGAAATTAAAGCGTTCTGTCTGTTCTTTTCTTGAAAGCATCATTCACTTAAAATCTCCACAGTCTTTTCACTCAACAGACATTCATCAGAAGACTATGATTGGGGCGTGCAACTTGATTGACATGTTTGCCTGTTGAAGTGTTCCTATGGCCACTCTTCTTGACTGATTTCTCACCTTCCAGTTGCACCTATGCCAAGCCTCCCTCCACCTTCTTGCTCTCTGTCTGATCATGTGCAAAGATCCATACTTCTCACCTCCTTTTGCGCTTTCCTGAATGTCCATTCCAGATTCCACCCGGAATAATTGTTCAGCTAAGGTAGCCTACCAAAATCATGTTTGATTGTCTTATACCACCTGAAAACGAATGTGCCTTCTAGATGCTGTCCTTGTCAAATCTAATCTAGATCTGGGACACCCATCTTGCAAAGGTGTGGTGGTAGCTTGGAGCTGGAGCAAGCTTGGGTAACTATGACTTTTTCTTTAGGATGTATAAGTCTCAAGTATAACTTCGTTTCACTGGAGATAAGACTATACAGACACAAACACAGGCTTTAAGTAAACTTTGCCTAAATCAAAGTTACTGGATGATGAGAACTCCAGAAAATTACAAAAAAAAAAAAATCAAATTCCTCTCTCATTTGGTTACTTAGACTTCAAGCAATGCTAAACAAAGCACATCTCTATCCTTAGTTGGTTTATATGATCTTTTGAAAATCAGTGCAAACCAACACCTAATTAAAAATACTGCTACCTCAAACGATCTAATCCTAAACATGAATAAATTTTCTGTTGTTTTGTTACCTAATGACTTGAATAATTAACAGATGTGCTTACTTGTCACAAAATATCACAGTGCATTCCTCAAACCTGGATAGTTTTCTCTTCTGTGTGATAACCTGGACATGTGTTGTTGGCGTGACCGACTCCTCTAGTTGGTGCCAGAGGCCGTTGTTAGAGAAAGCAGAGACCGTTAAACAGATTCTTACATGTCCTTTCAGTCTGAGGAGAACAGGTATAGGACAATGGAAGGAATCAATAAAGGAGGCAACTCGAAAAAGAAAATGAGATGTTGACTGAATAAAAAGGTCTACTCTATAGTCAAGCATTTTCATTCCAGACAAGTTGGGGGAAGAGAGGCAAATTTAAGCAAATGAAGATTGAAAAGGAAGCTAGTTGTGGGAAAGCTGGGGGTGTATGAGAGAGATCTGAGACGTTGAACATATGAGTAGATTAATGGCTGCTAAAAGACACTGAAGTAAGATTTTTCAGAGATCCTGGGCGAGATAACTTAAACCCATAAGCCAGTACAATAATCCCCTAATAGGATACATCAGGTGAGAGCCTCATCCCCACTAGCCTGCCTTTTGTGGCATTTCAGTCAGAAGCTGTTCTCTCTTTGGTGGTTCCGCTCTTCTTCATGACATTGCTATTGTCTTCACAATTCAATTTCTTCCAAGTCTAGTTATAAAACCACTTGGACCACCAAATGCCTTGTTAGCCCTGACTCTGTGGCACAGTGGTAATACACTACTAAAGAGACACTGACTCCCACATGGCAACTGTGGTTCACATCCCAACCATGTCAGTCTGACACACGCTGGACATGTGCAAGAATGACCAGGACTCTATGGCCCGGAGGACTGAAGAAGGAGGTCATGGCATGACGAGACCCTCCAGAACTGCTCCTCTCTCACTCCCTCTCACACGCACACACATGCACACACACGCTCATCACAATATAGAGATGAGGAAAAGAGACACGAACTCTAAAATGGCTATTTTTTAAAGTGCTGCTGTTTTTATTAAATATGTAAAATAATCATTCATGTCTTCAGTTAGTTATATTCCATCTGGAATTGGAGTTTTTTTCCCTCTTAAAAAAACCTTGTTCAAGATTGGCTTCCAAAATCTCATAAACTTAATTATACTTCATTTAATATAGAGACGAGGAAAAGAGACACGAACTCTAAAATGGCTATTTTTTAAAGTGCTGCTGTTTTTATTAAATATGTAAAATAATCATTCATGTCTTCAGTTAGTTATATTCCATCTGGAATTGGAGTTTTTTTCCCTCTTAAAAAAACCTTGTTCAAGATTGGCTTCCAAAATCTCATAAACTTAATTATACTTCATTTAAACTGGTAGGATTTTACACATTTGCAATTCTTATGCTACTAATCTCCATGGGAATTGGAAAGAGACTCAAGTGTGGCATCCAAGAAATCTGAATGAATGGAAATTTTATAGTTGTTATAGACCAAAAAAAAAAAAAAGTGTGATAGAACCTTACTAACAAAGGTAATGAGATACATAGTAGGTCTCCAAAGCCAGCACCCAACAAGGAAGCTGCACTTGATCATTATATAACTTCAGGACTGTAATACTGGCTATCTACTTCCATGTAGTCAGGTTAATGAACTAAAGCTGATCCAAGAGTCTTAATTTATATCTATGCCTCCAATCCACAAGTTAGTGATTCAAAATCTTTAGTTAAAAAGGATGAATAAAAGAAAGAAAAAATTGTTGTCTTCTAATAATTACCATAATTAGATAAAATGGTAAAGGTAAACAGCGGGACTCTTAAATGAAAGGCTGTCATGGGAAGGGTTATGGCCCTTCATTTAGAAGCAATATAAAGACCCCCAACTAGGTTAGAAAGCAGATCTGACATAAATGGCAGCAGATCCTCCAATCTCCCACCCAGGGTTCCATCTATCGTTATGTCACCAACTACTACAGAAAACCCATGGCCAGTACAAAAAAGTCACAAAGAGTTTAGTTATGGTGTGTTCAGATGCTTCCCTCTGAAAGAGAAGGATATTTAAATTTCATTGCTAAGTAACTTGATGATTTATTTAACATTTATAATCTTAATTTTCTCATAGGAAAAAGCAATGTCTTTCTTACCAGGCTCTGTTAGGATGAAATCGGATATCTATGGAGCACCTTTCACAGCACCTGGTTCCTGGCTAGCCCTCGGTCGGTATGTATCCTCTCTGGAAGGGCCCTGCTTCAAGGGAAAACACTAGCTATCCGTTATAGTGTTTTTTCAGAGATACAAAATTTTCCAAAAGACAGATTACTGAAAAATATGTAAACCCAGGCCTTAAAACTACTATGGTGGGGGAAAATTTTACTTAGATAAAAATACTAGGTCATCTTGGAAGACAGCCTTCACTGTGCTGTAATTCCCTCTTGATTGAGATATCACCGTTGTTGGATTTCAAGTTTGCTTTGCTTCCAGGAATAAGAGAGCTTGGCACAAACTTTGTTTTTTGTTTGTTTGTTTGTTTTTTTGTTTTTTGGTTTTTTTTTATGTGAATGATCCTGTCTGGCACACAAACACAGGTTTTGAATTTTTTAAAGCCATGCCAGCAAATGTTTCATCTATCAAAGAACACTTTAAATTCTCCAGCCTATTTATTATCTTAACATATGCATTAAACATACATTAGTTGAGTTGGGTTAGATACAAATGGAATTTTCTCCTACTACGTGTACCTGTTTCCAATCGTCACTTTTTCTATTGACTTTACTGGTAGATGAGTCATTGGTACCAGAGCAATTTCTGCTTTGATACACATTCTAGGAGATGATCTGACACAGAAAAGCAAATGTACTTCAAACAGTCCAAAAAATACAAATAGCCTACGACTCTTGGGACTAGCAGTTAGCGTAATGGCTATGTTGCTGGACTCCCACATAGTCGACCGTGGTTCGAGTCCCGGACCGGGTGGCTTAAACTCACGCCAGGCACGTGTGCGTGTGTGCCCAAGATCCCGAGAGGAGAATGGAGGAGACGGGATTGCAGTGTGGCCATCCCCCCTGAGGGGTGATTTCTTGCTTCCTATCTCTCTGTCTCTCTCTATCTTTCTGGTGAGTGCACAAGCTCTCTCTCTCTCTCTCTACATATATATATATATATATATATATATATATATATACACACACACACACATATTAGCATACATTACTGTTATATACATATATATAATAGCAATTATATATGTACATATATCTAGCTATATCTATATCTACATATATATATGTAATGTCGCAATGGCTACTATAATTTTTAAGTCAACACCAGAACTTAATTGTTGGATATATCTGAGGCTGTGCCTCTGTGCCAATGTGAAACCACTGAATTAACTCCAAAGACGAAAAGCTTTTGCATGAAGACACTAAGTCTCTGACGCCTACTGTCTCTGTTCCAGTGAATCCTCCCTTCGTGTAGTGCCCACCCATGACTTTAGTTCAGATCCCTGACTCAGCACTGATGAGAAAATAAAACATGACTTAAAGATGGGAGGGACCATGATGGTTTCAAATATTCACTCCTCACCAGAAAGAGGCAAGACTGAGACTGAGCACAGTGAATATTGAATCGCATTCCAGCATGCACTGTCCTGGGGCTATTTGTGCATAGAGACATGAAGAAGTGACCTGCTTCTGCAGTGGGGTCTTTCCTGTCCCCTGGTGGGTTCTTCTTCTGTGGTGAGTATTTTCAAAGAGTGCATTTATCACCATACACTCTCTCTAGGTAACAGCTTTCATTTCTGTGGGTTCCACTATTTTCTCAATGTAAATGTTCTCCAAGTACTCATGTTCCTATCCCTGAAGTCAACTATCTTTCAAGCAGGATACGGCACGGAGCTGTGCATGAGTCACCTATCACACATCCGTCATTATCTCCTTGATAAGCTTTGCACTGTTTTATCCTTGACAGCTTTGCTCTTGGCCTTCACTCTGTCCAGTAGGGTTTTTTTTCTCCACATCTCACTTGTTGAAGTTTACGTAGACCTCTGTCCTAGGAAAATCTTACTTTTCCTAGCCAGACTTATCTTCTTATTGCTACTGTAGGTAGCAGCTTCCTTCTGTACTCCATCTGTGGTACAGACCTCTTGAACGGAGATGGACAAGTTTCTGCATTAGCCTGAGTCAGGTACAAACATAAACAAAGGTCTTTACTGTGGATTCGATGGAATCATGAGAAAAATGATTTCTCTAAGTTATGTAACTTAATAAAGAAGTAAGTGAGATTACTAACCAAAATCCATTCGTGGCTGGCATTTTATATTTTTTGGGGGATGCTGTTGTTGAAAATTGATTTTATTACTTATAGAATGTAAAAGTTATTTTATTACTTATAGAATGTAATCTAACTTGATCACTACAACTGATCCCGTTTTCTCTTTTCTGTTGAAATTACTCAGAATTTACTGGTAATATGAACCTTGGTAAATTGATGATACAAAGGGTCTCTATTTCTATTGATGTGTCAGAAAGTTGTTCTGGTAAATTATCAGTCATTGTAATAACTATTAAAGGACAATTGCTTATTATTATTATTATCAGAGAGATTTTTGTTATAGGGCACATGTACTCACTGGAGAGACAAAGGCACGGAGAAAGAGAAAGTGAGAAATCACCTCTCAGGGGTGATGACCATGTGCAATCCCTTCTCTTCCATTCTTCTCTTGGGATCTCGGACATGCACACACATGCGCCCAGCATGAGTTTCAAGCCTCCGAGTCTAGGATTCAAACTACAATCTGTCATGTGCCGGTTCCACTTAATGTATTTTTAAAGTTACTTTATGCTATGATAAGTATCTTAAAGCAGTTTGTGATTAATTTCATCAAAATTGGTTACTTTAAGATATGGCATAAGTCAATGTATCCCAAGATTATTGAAGTCTGACATCAAATAAGCCTTCCTTATTTTTATAAAAATATGTGAGTGAATGGTTTAATGAAGTCATTTATACTTAGGATAACTCTGAGGCATGACAGGGCTTAGTCAATAACTTTGAAGGGTCTGAAATCTTACTCTGTTTGCACACTAATGAACTATCATCCCAATTTTGTGGAAACTAATAGAAGACACAAGACTCCTGTACCAGAGACAAAAGAAAAGAAAAATGACTTTTTATTCACAGTAATAGCAGTAGGCAAGGTATTCACACTTTCGCCAGTTCTCCAGTGTGAGGAAGGCCATGCAGTCTGGCACATAGAGTGGGATGATTATGGGAGAAGAATATCACCATGTCCAGGAAACCCACATCTTTCAGGATGGGCAATAAGCTTGCCTATACTGTATTCCAGGGAAGATATTCTTCTCCTTCGCCGTCTTCTTTTTCTTCCTTTTTTCTTTTTCTTTTTTTTTTTTTTTTAAATTTACCAGAGGACACATGTGCTTGCTGAAAGATAGAAATAGAGAGAGAGAAAATGTGAGAAAGCACCCCCAATGGAAGACGACCATGCCACAATTCCTTCTTCTCCATTTCTCCATTTAGGACGTTGGGCACACATGCACATGTGCCTGGCAGGTTTGTTTTCCAAGCTTCTGGGTCCAAGACTCAAACCCTGGAGCTGCCCTTGTGGTATCCAGTCACCCCAACCACCTTGTGACTGCTGGTCCCCTTATCCTTCTTATACTCGGTGGGACACAAACCTGTCGTTTGCCTGGAAAGAAACATATTTATATCCCAAGATTGTTCACTATACAAATATAATTTAAAGATAGTCTGGAACAGGCCTACCTTGGAGGCACAGTCAGTAGCCAGCTGAATTGCAGTGCTGGAAGCCATGTGGCTAACTGTGGGTTCAAATCCTCAGGTAAGCTTGGAAACATGCCAGACGTGTGCATGTGTCCAAGATCTTGACAAGGATAGAGGACCAGGGAGAGGGGATTGTAGACGATGAAACCTTGTTGAGAGTGTGCTTTTCTCTCTCTCTCTGATGCCTTCACACATGCTCTCCAATATTAATAAAAACTAAAATAAAGAATAGTCTAGAATAAATACAGTGTCGGTGCTGTGAGACATCGACAAACACCAAAGATCCATAGAGAATTCTTTCCCAACATGTGCATATAAAGGTATTTGAAAACTAAAAGTAACATTTTTTTCTTAATTAGACCCACTCGCTTTGAGTTAAAAAGTACTACTGTTGGTGAGGATAGATATTCCAGGGAAAATGTTTACATTATTTTGGAAAAAATGCTTCTGAAGACAGATGCCATTGTTACATTTAACTGACACATGGGAGTGCCAAATATGCACTTTTTCAGGATGCAGTGCAGTGGGTGTGGGGGAGGGACTCACATCCCTAAATCCCACAGCCAAGGAAACAAAACGAGTTAGAGCAAGCCTTACTGTTCCACAACCTAAAGTCCTGCTGTCCTAGAGAACGGACGTGTTTTGGAACATTCTGGAATGAGACATATTGCCCTGTTCATTCCCCACTGACACTACTCAATCTTTTACACCCTGACCCAGTCTTCACTATAAACACACACCTATGCAGATGTGCTACCATAATGGGGTTCTTCTACATCATGCTCTGCAGCCCAATTCTGTGGCACCTCCAGATAGAAACACTCAACAGGACATCACATAGCTCGTCAACAGACACAAACCCACCATGTAGCTTTTGAAACTACCCGGCATTCTGTCATAAAGACACATTTAAAGTCTAATCAGTCTCCTGTTGATGGCCATTGGAGATATTTCTACTTTTTTATAAACAATGTTTCAGTAAATATCTTTGAACATATTTTGCACGCTTTTCTATAATTTTCATAAGACTTAATAATGACACATAAATTCAACCATAAACAAATTATCATGAGTGGCAATACGTATATAAACACAATAAATGACTCAAAACAATTAGCTCTCAAAAGTGTTCTATATATCATTTTTCAGCAACAAACGTGCAATTCTTTGTTTTATATGTATAATGTTTTGATTAACTTTATCTTTTTTTTTGGAGAGATTTTCGCTATAGGGCGCGTGTGCTCACCAGACAGACAGAGAGAGATATAGAGACAGAAAGCGAGAAATCACCCCCCAGAGGGGATGGTCACGCCGCAATCCCTTCTCCTCCATTCTCCTCTCGGGATCTTGGGCACGCACACACATGCATCTGGCGTGAGTTTTAAGCCACTGGGTCCGGGACGCGAACAGCAGTCGACTACCTGGGAGTCCAGCAACATAGCCATTACACTAACTGCTGGTTTCCTTATTAACTTTATCTTGAGGTAGTTTTTTATCTAGGTCATTTTTTTTTTCCCTCAAGAGGAATTAAAATAAATTTGTCACTTCTAGCCGCTTATCTGGAACTTTAAAAGTCAAATTAGAAGCCTTCGAATCACTTATCCTACATTGGATTAAATATAAACAAAAATAAAGGGCCAATGTGGATACATATATTATAAGATCTTTTCTCCTAAATAGCTCTTTAGCTTAGAGTTTTCCTTGCCCTATATGTCAAGATAATAAGTCTTAACAATTAATAATGTTCAGGCTATACACAGGTAATCTTGATTCAAGATAAATATTTTGCTAACCAACAGAACTTTGCTGAAAAAGGACTACTGGTCAATATCACTTAGGGCTAGTAATTTGGGGAAGAATTGAAGAAATAATTAGCACCTATGAAAAATCTTGTATCTTTTCCAGATACATGAAAACAACAACAATGAATAGCAGACCTTGATACTTGATTCACTGAGAAGTCAGGTGCTCATGTTACCTGTTATAGATACTGAGAAAGCTACTAACCTGTACTCACCAAGAAAGAGAAACCTATCCCATCACCAATCACAGAAAACGATAGAAACAGCTTCTTAGCTTCCAAACCAGAAGCATGACTCGCTTTAGAATTGTCCAGGGTAAATGCTAGTGTATGGCAGAGTCACCAGGAATAGATACATTCTTAACCAGAGGGACAATATGTAAATCTTCTAGGGACAAAGGCGAGTGGTAACTAGCCTGAGGAGCTGAACTCTGGAATGATTTCTCATCCGGGCCATCAAAACAAAGATGAAAATTGTGGGGAAGTTTTTCTTAGGTTCCATGAGAGCCCTTCCCAGCCCTTAGCTCAGAGAGAGGAGAGGGGTGATTGAGGCTGCTGTCAACAGTGCATCCTTCTGGGAAGTACCAGAGGACATCCTGCAGAACCTTCCAGAACTTTTGCAGTGACAATTATTCCCATAACAAACATACTGAAGGAGTTGTCTTCTATACTATGTTTTGGGTTTTTGTTGTTAAATTCTATCTATTCAAACAAGATGGTGCTACGCCTTGTAAGTGTGTGCATTAAGGTGTCCATGGGAAGTTGGCGGTCCCTGAATACATGAAGACATAGAATATGGAGAGGGGCTGGATGGCCGTGCAGCAGTAGAACGTCATGGCCTGTGAGACTGCCAGGCATGGGAGGGTTTCAGTACTGCATCTGGAGAGTGCCCTTTGTGCACCAGATACACAGGTGCCCAGGATCCGGGGCTGGCTGAGGCTGGGGTTGGATCACAGTGTGTAGACACGGTTGAGGGTCCTGTCTCTCTGTTTCTCTTGCTCATGGAAGAAATAAATAAATAAATTCTGAAAAACACCCAGACAAAGAGACTAGAATCATTAGAAAAAAAAAAAAAAAAAAAAAAACACTGTTTGTCTTTGCTATATCAGTCAGTTGGCTGTCCTCATTTTGTGTTAAGCTAATCATACACCCCACAGCAGACAGTGGACAGCCCACAAAGCTGCCTGGCATGCTGGGGTGTAGTTTTCCTCAGCCTCTGGTTATGGGCTGGAAGCCTCATCTATCTCAGCCAACAGAATGCCTGGAAGAGGCTTCCATTATTGCCAGCCTAAGTAATACAATCCTTCTAAAATTGGATATGATGTTTTTATTCCTTACAACTCAATTTAATAAATCTTTTAAGCACATAATGTATACAAGTGAGTACCTAAGAGGCAAAGATCTTTTTAAGAATAAACTGAACCTGACACTCCCTTCCCTTGCGTAAGAATTATTTTGGGTCTCTTTTGTGACTGAAATGTTTTGTCTCACCCATTTCTTTTCCTTCATGTTCTCCCTTCCACTCTAACCCTAACCCTGCTACTAAAATGTCTATCCCCAATAAAACATCCAACTGAATGTTCTCCCTGCTGCTTCTCAAACAGACCATCCTCCAGACACTCACCCCTCCCATAAACAAACCCAGCTGCCTGACTGTGAGGTCATATTTAAAGGCATATCATTCGTTTTGGCCTGTATCCACCTCAAGGGCCACACCACCCAGACCTGTAGGCCGGCAACCCACAGCTCTGAAGCTATCTCTGGAGTCAACTCTGCTCAGTCTTTCTAGAGATGCAGAAGCTTTGGAGGTGTGACCCACCCAAAGCAAAGCTAAGAATCACTACTCTGATTTCTCAGGAACGACAGCGTAGGCAAGCTGTATGGTGCAATGGTGATGTGCTGCTCAAGAGAAACCAGATCCCAGATGACAACTACACTTCAAATCCCGGGCCGGGTTAGCCTAAAACACACGAGGCATGTGTGCAAGCACCCAAGATCTGATGGGCTAGAGAACTGGTGGAAGGGGATCATAGTTAACCAGACACTCTGGAAAGGGGCTACACTTTCTCTTACTCTCTCTCACTCTCACATGCATACATGTGTTTGTGTGTGTTGGTGGTGGAGTCAGAATACAGGTCAACAGCTCAGAGCCTGAGGAGAGAAATGAGTGGAGAGAGAGAGGAAAAAAAAAAAAAAGAAAAGAAAAGAAGAAAGAACGAAAGAAATTGTGTAATGTAAGAAAGGATGCATGGGACCAGCAGTTAGCATAATGGCTATGTTGCTGGACTCCCACGTAGTCGACTGCGGTTCCCGTCCTGGACCCAGTAGCTTAAAACTCGCGCCAGGTGCGTGTGCGTGTATGCCCAAGATCCCAAGAAGAGAATGGAGGAAAAAGGATTGCAGCGTGGCCATCCCCTCTGGGGGGTGATTTCTCGTAGGCCGGCAACCCACAGCTCTGAAGCTATCTCTGGAGTCAACTCTGCTCAGTCTTTCTAGAGATGCAGAAGCTTTGGAGGTGTGACCCACCCAAAGCAAAGCTAAGAATCACTACTCTGATTTCTCAGGAACGACAGCGTAGGCAAGCTGTATGGTGCAATGGTGATGTGCTGCTCAAGAGAAACCAGATCCCAGATGACAACTACACTTCAAATCCCGGGCCGGGTTAGCCTAAAACACACGAGGCATGTGTGCAAGCACCCAAGATCTGATGGGCTAGAGAACTGGTGGAAGGGGATCATAGTTAACCAGACACTCTGGAAAGGGGCTACACTTTCTCTTACTCTCTCTCACTCTCACATGCATACATGTGTTTGTGTGTGTTGGTGGTGGAGTCAGAATACAGGTCAACAGCTCAGAGCCTGAGGAGAGAAATGAGTGGAGAGAGAGAGGAAAAAAAAAAAAAAGAAAAGAAAAGAAGAAAGAACGAAAGAAATTGTGTAATGTAAGAAAGGATGCATGGGACCAGCAGTTAGCATAATGGCTATGTTGCTGGACTCCCACGTAGTCGACTGCGGTTCCCGTCCTGGACCCAGTAGCTTAAAACTCGCGCCAGGTGCGTGTGCGTGTATGCCCAAGATCCCAAGAAGAGAATGGAGGAAAAAGGATTGCGGCGTGGCCATCCCCTCTGGGGGGTGATTTCTCGCTTTCTATCTCTCTGTCTCTCTCGGTCTGTCTGGTGAGTGCACACGCCCTATAGAAAAAACCTCTCCAAAAAAAAAAAAAAAAGGATACATGAATTTCAAAAGTTAGCTCTAAAAATGACTCATACTTTAAATCTACTTTTCCAAAAAATTTCTAAAGTCCCCCATCCCACTGAGGCAGTGAATGCTAAATCTATTTGCTATATTTCTGAGGATATATACAAAGAGGTCACCTGTGTGACTTATTCTTTGCTCCTATTAAATGTGTTTTCTTTAACCAGCATGAAATAGTTCTATTATAAATAGTCCGAGAATTATATAAAACCAAGACACACAAGAGGCCTTTAAAATTGTTAAAAACAAAAATAAAACAAAACAAAACAGCCATGTTGAAAAGCATTGGTCTGGGAAACTTTATGATCCTTTTGCATTTCACTGGCCAGAATTTTTGGCAGGCTTCCCATTAACTCAGGAAGTCCAAGGAAGGTAGAGTCTTGAAGTTTGCTTTGATCTAATTACTGCAGGATTTCAATTTGTGCCCAATTAAATGAACAGTTTTAAGGACTAGACTCAGCTGTACCAGAGTTTTAGTGGCAGCATTTACTAGAAGTTTATCAGATGCCCCAGAGGGAACTGCACGAAGCCCGGTGTGACTGTCTCTCTCTGTTTCTAGGTAGAGTTGTGTGTAGAATCCATGTTCTCGTTGTGAAAATAGAATTGAAGAATAGCAACAGTCCTTTCGTGAACACTATAACATTAACTTTAGTCTCAAATTTTCAGGTAACTGAAGCCAAAATAGATCTAATTTACCTACCTGCGATGAAATAGACTGAGTGAAATTATCCCAAGGAAAAGAATTAAAATCTTATTTTGAAAATAGTTTCACAGAATGAAATTCATTGATCTTTCTCTTTGTATGCTGGGCTACCTTACAGAAACAAGCAACCCAATTTCCGTTCATTCATTAAATGTCTAGTAACATTTGTCAGATTTGGCGGTGCCTTCGTGACATTAACATATGTCCACCTTAGGGCTGCCCTTGCAGTGGAACTGTTAACTCCTGTGCATGGGGAGCTGAATCCCACATGTCTGACATGGTTTGAATCCAGGCCCCAGTGACTTGAAAACCACACCGATTACACGGACATGCAGGCCTAGAATCCTGGCATGCTGGAAACATGGAGGAAAAAGGTTTTGGACATGTCCTCTCTCTCTCTCTCTTTCATGAGTGCACAAGCCCTGCAGGAAAAAAAAAAATCAACCAAAGTATATTCCAGCACTACACTGTAAGTGTTCAGTAAATGTTTCTGATGGAGTGCAATATTAAATGCATTACTACTGGGTAGAATTAGTCTTAACTTAGAGATAAACGAAGCCCAGCACATTTCACTCATGGCCTCCCATTTCACTTATGGATTCTTCACCTCACTATTCTTTTTCATTTTTAATTATTTATTTAACTTTAATTTATTTATTAGTATTACTTTTTAATTGGCTATAGGGCCTGTGTACTCACCAGAGAAAGACACACAGAGAGGACACTGGGAGAGGGAAAAAGTAAGCCACCAGATCTGGGACTTGAACCATGGTTGGCATATGGTAGTCCAGTGACTTAACCACCATGCCATGTGCTGGCCCCACCCCACCTTTACATCGTCTTATATAAGACATATTATTTTAAAGGTCTTATTTTCTTGTGAGGCTCTGATGAAGACTTATTCTTCCTTCCCTATCTCAAATACAAAGTTTGGGAACATTATCCATTAATTTAATCAACAAGTGTTAACCATATGCATATGGTGTGCTGGATCCCGCGGATAAATGATAAACAATATCAAAATGATCTCTGTACCCAGGTGGCACATTGTCTTATGCAAAATCAGCTGTCAGCGCTTGAGCCTCTATTAGGTGTCACATTGAGTGCCATGTTTGCACATGCTATTGTAGGCACATTCCCCGAATGACTATTTTTTGGTGGTGTTTTTCTGTACTGGCATTTCCCTGAGGGCCCATGATTTCCTTGGTAGTGACAAGTCTAACAATTATTATATGGATACTGGTAAGCAATATCTTCCACTAATAATTAAGTAATAATATGATCATGACGGCTTATTTACTTTGTGTCAACTTGATTGAGCCCTGGGGTGCCCAGATACTTGGTGAAAAATTATTCTGAATGCTTTTATGGGGGTACTTTTGGAACATGATTAGCATTTAAGTCACTAGACAGGAAAGTAGATTGCCCTCTCTCATATAATCAGTTCCTGACTAAAACAAAAAAGCTTGACCATTCCCAGAGGAAAAGAGATGTTCTCTTGCCTAATTGCCTTCAAACTGGACATTGTTTTATTTTTGCCTTTATACTCGATCTGAAACACGAGGTCTTTCTGGATATCAAGCCTTCCATGCACTTAGGAAAGATCTGTACCCTCCTCTCCCTTGGGTGTGCAGCTTAACTGCTCAAACGCATTACTCAGAACTGCTCAGCCTCCATAGCCATGTAAGCCGATTTCTTATAATAAATCTGTTTATTTATTTATTGATCTATCTACTCATCTATCTGTCTGTCTCTCCTTTTGACCCTGTTTTTCCAGAGAACCCTAATACAATGATGGTGAGAATAATGATGATGATCAAGTTAAATATGCCTTGGGTGTTGGTAATGATAATTGATTTAGGCTCTTTAGACAAGTAGTTTTGTTATTGTTGTTGTTTTCAGAGGTTTTGCCTTAGGGCACATGCATTAGCAGGAGAGATAGAGAGAGAAATAGAGACAGAAAAAGAGAAATCACCCCTCAGGGGGGATGGCCTCGCCACAATCCCTTCTCCTCCATTCTCCTCCTGGAATCTTGGGCGTGCACGCACATGCACACACATGCATCTGGCATGAGAATTAAGCCAACAGGTCGGGGACTCAAACCTCAGTCAGTCATGTGGAAGTCCAGTGATGTAACCACTATGCCATGTGCTGGTCCAGACAAGTAGATTTTTAGCCATAAGCTTCCAATTTTGCATCTACTGCCTCCTGTGAAAAGATGAAGATATTCACTTTCAGGGTTGTTTCTTTGTTTTTACCATCTGTCATTCATTTGGCCATACTTATTAGTAAAAGACATTTTGCAAGATCTTTATATGTAATAATCTCTGTCTACAGCTAATATACCCTTAATAAAAGTTAATAATACATTAAAAAGTAGAAAAATAAAACAAATAACAGCTGAAAAAGAACAGAGCAGGGAGGACCAACACCCAGTGGTGTGGCGGTGAAGGTGACTGGATCCCACATGGCCCACTGCATGGTTTGGGTCCTACATTTGGTGGCTTATAAAACATGCCAGCCACATGTATATGAATGCCCAAAATCCAAAGAAGGGAAAAACAGAGGAGGTGGGATTGCAGAATGACTACCCCCATGAGAAGTGGTTTCTTTCTCCCCCTCTCACTCACTCACTCTCTCATGTGTGTGAGTATCTCTGGTAAGTGCATGTATCCTCTGGCATATTAAGACAAAAATAAGCAAAGGAATAGGTGAGTGCTCCTACACCAAAAACCAGAAGTTAAAATAGTATGGACATTGTTTAAGAGCTGGTGTGGGGAAAGAAGGCCGGGCAAATACCAGGCCAGTACCAGCACACACCGAGCCAGGTGAAGGGATATAAGCATGTCTAAAAAGCAGTGTGGTGTACATAAGATGGGATAGGTTTCTCAAGGATTCTAGCTCTTTTAAGATGAGGCTGTGAAACGCTTATTGAAGTTTTCATAAGTTTATAGTTTCTGAAACTGTAACTATTTTATATCAAAAGGCAAAGAGAATTTGTTTTTACCCAAGAAAAGAAGATTATTGACCCAATTGTAACACATTTCAGTCACATTAAGTTGTGCTCTATTTAAACTTAAAGGGTATCAGCTGTATTAAAGAATTCAAGGATATACATTAGTTGTAGCCTTTATTTTAAGCTTATATAACTACCTGTCTCCTCAACAGAACTAAAAATGCACAATATCTTATTTAATAAGTGTATCTCTTGCCAGAACCCCCAAGAACGTTCACAGTGACAAAGTAAATATTTTACTCTTTGCCCTCTTAGCAATTTGTTCCATTACACCACCAAGTTAATTGTGTGCTAAGATGCAATTTGCTGCAGAGCCTCAAGATTGTCTTAACATTTCAAGAAGCTTCCTTTTATTCTGGGTTTCTTCTATTTATTTTTTTTTTAAAAAGCCCACATCAAATGTTTTTAAAGAATTCTATCCTGTGAAATATATCTGCAATTCAAAGAACCGATTATAACCTTTGGAAGTCGATACTATCGAAGCAACTGATTAGACCAACCAGATGTAAAATTCATACCAATAGCATTTCTTTTTTTTTTTTTTTTGGAGAGGTCTTTGCTATAGGGCGTGTATACTCACCAGAAAGACAGAGAGAGACAGAGAGACAGAGAACGAGAAATCCCGCCCCAGGGTGGATGACCACATCGCAATCCCTTCTCCTCCATTCTCCTCTCGGGATCTTGGGCACGCAAACACACACACCCAGTGTGAGTTTAAGCCACCAGGTCCAGGACTCAAACCTTGGTTGACTACATGGGAGTACAGCGGCATAGCCATTACACTCACTGCTGGTCCCCACCAATAGCAATTCTTGAGGTCTCTGTTGCTTAGTTTAAGAATTTATTCAGTAAAGTCATTTTAAAACCACTAGGTTCCAGAGACTTTAAAAAAAAATGGTATGGGGGGTACAGAAAAGAATAAAATGATAGAAGTAGATAGGAAATGATTAGTAGCAAGCAGTACAATAGATTTTTTTTTTTAGAAATGTATTATTGGATGGCTCTGAAAGACCAAAGAAGCAACAGAGGTGATGGTCACTTAATAGCTGGTGGAAAGTCATAGGAAAAGCATCTCCAAAGTGTTAATCCTCAAGAAAATATGCAAGATTCAGATCTCCACTGCCCCTCGCCAAAAAATAAAAAATGAAACAAGTAACAGCATTCAGACAGAGGCAAGAAAAGTTAAAAATATAGGCAAACCTTGGCACCTCCAACGACACGGGCCACCCTTCTGACATCGCGGTGTATCCTTGCTTTTACTTCCATGATTGCTTTACAAGTCCTCACGGGGCTATTACTTACACGCTGCACGGAGAACACACAGCAGAGGTCGCTCAGTGCTGCCTGAACAATTTGAGCAATTTGTACACATCAAGTAGCCATCCAGGGTGCCAAGTGGAAGTCATACGCAGAGGAGAGAAGACAACTGGGAAGGAATGGGACTCTGCACCGCGTCATTTCAGGGCTGCTGAGGAGACTTGCCCCCCTCTTTCCCACAAAGCCTTCTCCATCCGATAATGTCTGCAATCGACTGCCTTGGCTTGGGTGTCTTAATGCTTATGGCTTTTGTTTATCAGACACCTGAGATGGATTATAAATTCCCGATGTTATCACTCACTCACACCTCAGTGTGAGCAATTTTTAGATCCTTCTCCTTTAGCAGGTTTTGATAGGGAGAAGGGGAGGCGTGAGGGGGTAAATTGCCTAAGGATTGCACACAGCACAGGAGGAAGAAAAAACTGAAAATGGGGTAGGGGATATTTTCTTCTTCCACATAGAAGGCACTCGATACTATTTGTTCAATAAATGAAAAAAAAAACAAATAAATAAAACATCAATGATTTATGATTTTTGTCTGAGGCTGTTTCTAGTGACCAGAAAGTATTGATTTTATTCTTCCTTTATCAAAGGCTAGCCCTCAATAAGAAGAAAATGAGAGGACAATATTTTTGTGGAAGAAGAAAATTTTACAATTCCATTTTAATATTTTTTTCCTAGTATGTGTTTTTAAAATTACTTTTTAAAAAGCCTAAAAGAAAGGCATTTTAAAACATAATAAAAAGTAGCATTAAAAACTTAATGGGATGAAGTAAAATTCTAGACAAAAACATTTCAAGGAAGGAGTTGACTTACAAGAAAAACATGACCTACAAGAAAGAAAATGACAGTTACTGAAGGGACAGCCGCCTCCACTGTCCCCATGTCTTCACTGCTTATTTATCTCCTGATTCCCTGAAATCCGTCTGATTACTGTCCCATGCACACCCAAAACATCCCTCTCACAGTTCCTGCCAAATCAGCTGCCCTGTCTTCATCTCCATCCATTTCTCCACAACCTGTGGGACCACCGGCCTACCCAGAAAGCACCCTTCGTTCTAGTTCCTCCTGCACTTACTTCCTTCACTCTGTCCAGTCTTCTGTCTTCTTGGTAATCCTCTCTCCCTGGGTTCTCTTATTCAATCTCTGATTCACTTTCTCTTTTCTTTTTTTTTTTTTCGGAGAGGTTTTTGCTATAGGGTGCGTGCACTCACCAGACAGAGAGAGACAGAGAGACAGAAAGCGAGAAATCACCACCCCCCCGGGGGGATGGCCATGCCACAATCCCTTCTCCTCCTCTCGGGATCTTGGACAGGCACGCACAGATGCCCGGCGTGAGTTAAGTCACCCGGTCCAGGACTCCAACCACGGTCGACTACATGGCAGTCCAGTGACATAACCATTATGCTAACTGCTGGTCGCTGGTTCACTTTCAAATTTAACCCAACTCCACTACGCCACCAGTCGTAATTATTTTTGAAACTAGTCATTTATTTTTAACTTCCCTTTAAATGCTTTCACCTGGATATGCTACTCATACCTCAAATTCAATAATATTAATAAAAGGAATAATAATAAAACAAAAGGTAGCTGGTAATTATTAAACGCTTTCTATGTGCCAAATGGTGTTCTAAGCATATAGTGTAGTGTTGTTTCTTTGAACCCTTGAAACAACCCTAGAAAAACACACTGTTATTTCATTTTACTGATGAGAAAACTAAAGCACGAGACAGAAAAATGCTTTGCCCAAGGTCACGTTAGACAGCTGGTACCGCTGGCAGCTGCAGACACAGGCAGCCCCTGGATCAGTTCTTTCTCTCTTTATCTGTTATTAAAATCCCATTTCTGATGTAGGACGTAACATATATGCTTAATCTTGACTTTCAAGGTCCTATTTTCTATCTCTAATTGTTTGTAGACAGCACTGTTTTGTTTAAAATGGCTTTACCATAGCTTCTTAGGCCAATCCCCCTACCACCAATCAGCACAGACCTTTAACGCCTCTTTAGAACTGCTGCAGTAACCTGCAAACTGGCTTCCTCCAGCATCTTCTCTGCTCGCTTTTCTACATACGACATCGTATAGAAAGTGTCTAAAACACAATCATATCACTCTAATGAAAAGTCCCTGTCTACCAAATAAAGCCTTGACACCAGACACTTGCCTTCAAGGACATCTGTGATCACTTCGATTTCACCTCATTTCCTAGAATCACCAAAATAGAACTCAATTTGCCTTACTTCATAGAATTTCCTTCACTCACTCACTCTCCTCTGACTCATTCATTCATTTATGCTTTCATTTGTTTTTTTTAACTATCAATTATTATGCCAAGGTATATGATAGAAAGGTTTTATTAGACATCGCCAGAATTACATCTGTGAAAATATGTATTTTTCTATGTCTACCTTAAATTGTCACTTCTTTAATGAATAGTCCCTGATGACCCTCATCAAATATAGAGAATTCCTTAAGACAAAAAGTAAGGAGAAAGGGATAAAATTTAGCTCTTCTAATGCCTTTAAAAATGAAAAATAAATGATGTCATAGTTATCAGATCTTACTACTAGATCGAAGAAGATGATTACGGTTAAAAGATATTGAACTGTTAATAATAGAGTCCCAGACAGTAGATTGCAGAAACTTCTGCAAGAACTTGGGTACACAAAATTATTGAGATAATTTTTGAAGCTAGAAATAGGGAAACCTATCTTTGAAATGATGACAGTTACACTTGAAAGCTAAACAAGATATGCACAGTTTAAGAGACTGGTGATGAAGGTAAACATTGATTATTTCTGTCATTTTTAGGTGAGCTGTAGAATGCCATTATCATTCACCTCCTCTTTCACAAATATTTGCTGAGCACTTAGTATGGTCAAGCATTGTTCTATGCTCTGGGTATACAGCAGTGAACAAGGCAGATATTCCCCATTCAACCCTCTGTGAGAGAAGTAACTGAGTAACTGAGGAGCTGATGTCCTGACATGCCTTGGTCCACGTTTACTTACTGGGTATCAAGATCACACCGTCTCCACCTCTCATCTTCTAGCAGAGAAGCTGTCCTTGTACTTTACCCTCTGCACTTAGTGAAGTCGTAGGTTTGTCGGATGCATTTGGTTCGTGGTAAGAGATAAGAAGCTCTGCAGAGCCCTTTAACCTGGTTAACACTAAAGAAGTTTGCTTTGGAGGTATTAGAAAAGAATTTCCGTTTAAATTATCTGGGATAAGAAGAATACTAGATTGGGGCTTGTGCAGTCTGGGTCCATCTGGATTCTAGTGAAGTTTCTGTTACCCTCTTATTTTCTCAGACATGACACACACAGAATTTCATGTCTCACCTACAGATTCAAGTTTAGGTAAAATTTTTTTAAGTTTCCTGTATGTTTTAAATCCAGAAGTATTCGTAAAGAGCCTATCTTAGTTTGGACTACTATAATAAAATGCCTAAGAGTGACTAATTTCTAAAGACCAGAAAGGTATTGCTCACAGCTCTGGAGACTGAGAAGTTCAACCTCAGGTTACAGCAGATTTAGTCTCTCATGAGGGCTTGCTTCCTGGTTCATAAATGATGTCTTGTTCCTATGTTTTGGCATGGCAAAAGGAATGAGGAAGGCTTTTCATAAATGTACTAACTCCATTCACGAGGATAGTATACTCATGAACGAATGCCTTCTTAAAGACCCCACCTCTTAATACTACATCATATTAGATATCAAATTCCAATGTATGAATTTGGGGATGGATCAACAACATTATAGCCTTATCTATAATATGCCAAGTTCTATGTTGGATACTAAGGAAAATACTGTTACAGTTGTTAATTAAATATAAAAACCCGATTCCCTTTTGGACTGAATAGTTTATTGATGGTATTAAGTACAATGAATAATAATAACAAATTATTATTTTAATAATTCCTTTTCATCATATACCTTTCTTTGCTGTAGTAACTTTTTTTATTAAATATGAGGGAACTTCAGCAAATTTGTGAAAAAATATAATTAAAGGAGGAGTTTATTTAGGAGCAAAAGGATTTTGAAATCCATGCCTAGTTTTTCCATATGTGCATTCTCCATGATCATAGACCTTGTATATACTTAATTTTCCTAGGTAATAATTGTGGTTTAGAAAATTGTCATCTGCAAGTATCGAACGCAAGCCTAAGATATTCCCAACTTACTCCTCGGTGAAGAAGACTTAAGCTTTTAGGAGAAAAGAAAAAATATGGGTATAGTTACTAAACTAAGATCGGTAAACTTGAAAATGCTGTATTATAAACTCTGTGTTTTCAGTGTTTAATGGATGAACCAAGCCCAATATTTCTCAGAAAGGAAACCTCAGGAGATCAATTTGACCCTTCATGTCACCTTGTAGGGTTGGTGTGGAGCACTGCAGACATGGCCGTGGCTTTGCTTGTGGTGTTGGTTAGCTTTCCCATGTCAGGCAGAATTGTTTGATCACGCCATTGATGTCAGTCAATGTTGTCCTATAATTCCAGTCTTTTCTTTCTTTTCTTTTTTTTTTTTTTTTGGAGAGTTTTTTGCTATAGAAGGAGTGCACTCACCAGAAAGACAGAGAGATAGAAAGTGAGAAATCACCCCAAAGGGGGGATGGCCATGCCGCAATCCCTTCTCCTCCGTTCTCCTCTTGGGATCTTGGGCATGCATGCACATGCGCCTGGCATGAATTTAAGCCACTGGGTCTGGGACTCAAACTGTGGTCGACTACATAGGAGTACAACGACATAGCCATTGCGCTAACTGCTGGTCCCTGTAATTCCAGTCTTTGACGTCTGTATTATTCTGGGGCTCTTGTCCTATTTGGCAAGTGTACAGAAATGGATGTCATGAATTTTCTCCAGCCTTAGAATTCAAGATTATTAGTGGCTTTGCTTTTCTTATAATTTAGGAATTTGGGATTGGAGGGAAATCTATGGTTCCCTCTTTAGAATATATATCAACTTTCTTCATCTCACTCTTCTTAAGTTCCAAAACAGTAGGGAAAAATGTAAGGATTTCCTTTAGTTTTTAGCTTCTTCGTAGCTGGATTTTGAAGAAAGTTGTTATAGATTCAGTGCGTGAAATATCTTCTTATTCAACTGTTAGTACTAAAACAAGGCTTCTTTTCACTTGAATTAAACTTAACAAAAAAGAAAGGTAACTAATGAAGTATAAGATAATGGTAACAATAATTGAGCCAAACTTTTGGAGGTTTTTGATGCCCTTGGGTAGAGCATTTTCCTGTGGCTTTTGCCTGAACTTTTCTGCTGTAATGAAGAACTCCATAGGTACCTAGATAAATCCCAGCATGAATGCACATTGCATTGAATTCAATGAACTAAGAGCACATGTATTTGTTTCCATTAACTCGAGTAGCTGGGACAGAATATTGTTCAGCTGATTTTATATATATATATATATATATATAAACTTACTCCTCGGTGAAGAAGACTTAAGCTTTTAGGAGAAAAGAAAAAATATGGGTATAGTTACTAAACTAAGATCGGTAAACTTGAAAATGCTGTATTATAAACTCTGTGTTTTCAGTGTTTAATGGATGAACCAAGCCCAATATTTCTCAGAAAGGAAACCTCAGGAGATCAATTTGACCCTTCATGTCACCTTGTAGGGTTGGTGTGGAGCACTGCAGACATGGCCGTGGCTTTGCTTGTGGTGTTGGTTAGCTTTCCCATGTCAGGCAGAATTGTTTGATCACGCCATTGATGTCAGTCAATGTTGTCCTATAATTCCAGTCTTTTCTTTCTTTTCTTTTTTTTTTTTTTTTGGAGAGTTTTTTGCTATAGAAGGAGTGCACTCACCAGAAAGACAGAGAGATAGAAAGTGAGAAATCACCCCAAAGGGGGGATGGCCATGCCGCAATCCCTTCTCCTCCGTTCTCCTCTTGGGATCTTGGGCATGCATGCACATGCGCCTGGCATGAATTTAAGCCACTGGGTCTGGGACTCAAACTGTGGTCGACTACATAGGAGTACAACGACATAGCCATTGCGCTAACTGCTGGTCCCTGTAATTCCAGTCTTTGACGTCTGTATTATTCTGGGGCTCTTGTCCTATTTGGCAAGTGTACAGAAATGGATGTCATGAATTTTCTCCAGCCTTAGAATTCAAGATTATTAGTGGCTTTGCTTTTCTTATAATTTAGGAATTTGGGATTGGAGGGAAATCTATGGTTCCCTCTTTAGAATATATATCAACTTTCTTCATCTCACTCTTCTTAAGTTCCAAAACAGTAGGGAAAAATGTAAGGATTTCCTTTAGTTTTTAGCTTCTTCGTAGCTGGATTTTGAAGAAAGTTGTTATAGATTCAGTGCGTGAAATATCTTCTTATTCAACTGTTAGTACTAAAACAAGGCTTCTTTTCACTTGAATTAAACTTAACAAAAAAGAAAGGTAACTAATGAAGTATAAGATAATGGTAACAATAATTGAGCCAAACTTTTGGAGGTTTTTGATGCCCTTGGGTAGAGCATTTTCCTGTGGCTTTTGCCTGAACTTTTCTGCTGTAATGAAGAACTCCATAGGTACCTAGATAAATCCCAGCATGAATGCACATTGCATTGAATTCAATGAACTAAGAGCACATGTATTTGTTTCCATTAACTCGAGTAGCTGGGACAGAATATTGTTCAGCCCTTATGCACCAAATAGACTTAGTTAATCCATTGTCAATGTGCTGTGATATCAGATGAAGTGTAACCCTAGTAAATGTAGTAAACTGAAAAAATTCATTCCTTTTTTTAGGGTTGGTTTTTTTGTTGTTGTTGTTGTTGTTATTGTTTTGGTTTTTGCCTAAAGGTGTGTGTGTTCATCAGAGAGAGAAAGACTGAGAGAGGGAAAGTGAGAAAGCCTCAAGATAGAGGGATGGCCACACCCCAGTCCCTTCTCTTCCACTCTCCTTGGGATTTTGGGCACACACACATGCCTGGTGTGATTCTTCCAGAACTTGAACTGTAATCGACCATGTGGGAATCCAGCATCTTAACCACCACACCACCTGATGGCCCAATAATTCATTCTTTCCAGAGTTGCATTTAAAGTCAGCTGTAGTGATTTTCAAATAATCCCATTTTTAATTTATTTCTTAGAGAGAACATGGACGTGCACTTAATTCATAACTCCAAGACACACTGGCCAGAGTCGTGAAACCATGCTCAGCACTCCTACACCTTTCTGTGCGGCTTCTCCTTTCGGTCCTCAAACTCCCAGGCCAGCCTCTCATCTGTTTTCCTTCTCTACTACATATAGGATATGGATTCTCCTAACTTTTTCTCAGTTATAAGTATGATTTTCCTCTTTAGCAAGAAAGAGAGGTGGGAAGTAGGTGGACAAAGGAGCGTTGGCTTTCATGATCAGAATGACAGGGGAAGAAGTGAGATTTGCCTTTACAGAGTGTTCCTCGAGAGCCATCACTGGTACTGACATCTTGTTTTCCCTGCAACAGTGGGGCTGGCCTCACCAGGATGGGACATGTCAGCCTTGCAAAGTGGGAAGGGGTTCCGGTCCTGCCCTGCTGGGACTGAAGAGACTAGAGGGTGTCAGGCAGGGACCTGCTGGGGTTGGGTTGATATGTGAGTAAAATTATTCTGCAGCTCCATGGCGAATCAGTGTAACATCTTCCTGGAGACCGAAATAGGGAACAGTAAAAGGTCCCCCATTAGTTGGCAGAGAACACTAACAACCCATGTCAAGTTGAGTCCAAGTAATACTAGAGAAGTGACCTGAATGTTTATCTGACATTTATTGATCTAAGTAATGTTGGAGATTTATTTATTTTTTTTTTTTTTTACTTTATATCTTGCATAATAATGTTGGTGATTTATTTTTATTTTTTTTTTTACTTTATATCTTGCATAAGAGAGAGAGAGAGAGAGAAAGGCAGGAAAAGAGGAGAGAGACAGGAACCTTCAACAGGGTAGTCATGCCGTGATCCACCCCCACTCGGCTAGCCTAAATACAGCCAAGCATGGATGCCTGATAGGTACAGGGAGACCTCACGAAATGAACCCAGAGCTTCACCACGTAGGCCCAGCAGTTCAGGGGGTTGCATTATCCCTGTCCCACCACAACTGGCTCCAAGTAATGTTCATTATTTATTTGTTTGTTTTAAACTTTATTTATTTATTTTAATTTCAGTGGAGAAAGAGAGATGGAATGTGTGAAATCACTCCCCATGGGGCGTATTCTCACCACAATCCCTTCTTTATTTCTCCCTCCTGCCGGGATTTCGCGCATGCACACACACGCATTCCACACATTTCTCAAGCTGCCAGGTCAAGGACACGATGGTGCAGTCAACCATGTGGGATCCAGTCACACCGCTCCGCCACACCACCAGCTAGGCCAATGTTGTCCCTTAAGAGAAGCAATACCAAACTCATGGAATTAAGTGAAGAAGATGAATATTTGAAAAATAAAACATTTGAGAAAAATGTACTTTAAGAATGTCTATTGGTCATATGAGGAGTTTATCTAAAATTTAACCAAAATATTATATATAACACATTGTCTACAAGTGAGCCATTAGTGCGCATGAACCACGGTCATAACGGGATCCTTCTGTGGCTGTTATCTTATGCAGAGTGGAGGGCGGGGACCCTTTGTAATGTGACACCATACCAGATAGCAAAAATAAAGTGCATTATTAATTTAGAAAAACTTGTCACTTTTACATGCTTTTCATGACATATGTGTACCTCTTCTGAAATTTAATTTCTCTCAGGAAGCCCTACAGTGATGTTTTGGTGCTCATTTTTCATAATCTAAAGTCACGCCCGATACATCTTTAATATTAAACAAATAGTAAAATGTTGCATTTTCCTCCAAGATTCTGGTCACCATTTCTTTGACAATTTGGTCTGTATTTAGAACAAAATAAGGGTAAGGTTTCAACTGAAATCCCTAAAGATTTATGAGGAGCTTCTATCTTGGAAAAGTTGAGAAAATTAGACAAATTGAGAGAAGTGGTTCCATACCTCACGTTTGTACTTGCCAAACCACCTGGGTTTGCCAGCTTGGGGAGAACATCTCATAACAGGCTTTCTGGTGAGAGTTTTGACACTTCTGGTCCCTACTGGAAATACCACAAAATAAGCCTTCTGTGCAACATTTCAGTTCCTGCCAGGCCAATTCAGAAATTACAAAAAAGAAGAACTTCTTTTACATTTTCAGAACTTCAAGACTTCAGTTTGAAAGTAATGGTCAAGCTTTAACTATACTTTAACATTCTTAAATTGAAGATAAGGATGTCAATAAGAAAAACTCTTAACTGAAAGGACCCCAAATAGACTTAAGCCTTAAACATAGGTTTAAATGTGAGGCATTTCCTGTTCACTTCAAAAGGAATCAGGAGGTCAGCCAGCTTGGGTGAGGCAGTCATCCCAGAGGGTTGATATTATCGATCCTTCTCCTCCATCAGCTTCAACATCTGAAGCTTTTCCCTGGGCTGACCACACATACATTCGTTGTATAATCGGAACACTTCTGGGTTTAGAAAGAGGATGTTATTAATGATTACACTGGAGCTGCAGTAGTCAACTGTTCTGGGTAAAACAGAACATACAATTACTTGTTTGTTCCTCAGACTGTTGCCTCACGATCTCAAAATGGCTGCCAAGTGTTGGTCTTCATAGCATATTCAAATACAAGAAGCAAGAGAATATGCCAGCAAGCTTGCTTCCCCGTGTCTCTGCTGCACATCAATAACCAGGTTCTCCTCTTCTTCCTGTGCATAAATCCGTTTGCACATTCCACTCTCTCTGGCATTTAGATGTGGCTATATAACTGAAATCTGGCTAAAGGAAAGTGGGATATAACTGTGCCATTATTTCTAGGAAAGCTCTTTAAAACCTCTAAGAACAGTTCTCCCCTTCCCTCTCCATCCACTAATACGAGAGAAGTCCCTGAGAGCGCAGGGGAAGGTAAAGCCTAAATAATGGGCAGTGAGTGCTCCAACCCTGCTGCTGGCCTGCATCAAACTGATGGACTGATGGGACAGGGACGGGGCGGGACAAGGAACGAGCATCTGGCCTTGTTTGTTAACATCAGTTGGCCTCTCCCAAAGAATATAGGCCTTATTAGCTTTTTTTTTTTTTTTTTTTGCTAGAGGGTTCATCCACTCACCAGAGAGAAGAAGCAGAGAGAGAGAAAGAGAGAGAAAGCCCTTCTCTGAATTGTGATCATGCCACAGCCTTTTCTCCTCCATTTCTCCATTTTGTCAGGATTTGGGGCATGAACCTGGCACTTTTTTATTTTTTGATAGGTTTTTGTGATAGGGAGTATGTGCTTGCCAGAAAGACAGAGAGAGACAGAGAGACAGAAAGTGAGAAATCATCCCCCAGGGGGGATGGCCACACCGCAGTCCCTTCTCCTCCATTCTCCTCTCGGGATCTTGGGCACACACACACACCCGGCATGAGTTTTAGTCAAGGGTCTGGGACTCGAACCATGGTCGACTACATGGGAGTCCAGTGACATAGCCATTACGCCAACTGCTGGTCCCAACCTGGCATGTCTTTCAAGCTGCCAAGGATGGGCTTTAAACCATAATTGGCCATGTAGGATCTGGCTCCCTTAGCCACCAGGTTATGGAGCCAGCCCAGTATATTCCTCACACACTGTATCTGTCTTACCACCTGGTGGGGAGAGCCATTCCACTCTTCCATCCCTAGCACATGGCACAGAGCTGGGCACAGCGTCGGGCCTCCCTACATGGTTTTTGATTTTTGTTTTACCTGCTATAAGGTGTATGTGTTTGCTGGAGAGACAGAGGAAAAGAAAGCAAGAAATCACTCCCCAGGGGGCATGGCCACGCCATAATCCCTTCTCCTTCTCCTTCTTTCTCCTCTCAGGATGTTGGGCATGCGCGCACATGCACCAGCATGAGTTTCAAGCTGCCAGGTCCAGGATTCAAACCACGGTCAACACATGGGAGTCCAATGCCTTAACCACTATGCCACCTGCTTGTATGCTTGTTTATAAGTGAATAAATGAATGAAAAGATGGGAAACAAAGAAACAAAAAAAAAAAAAAGCAAAGACAAGGAAATACGTCCCTGCATCTGGTATCTCCACAAGGCAAACCTGGGATACAGCGCAGGGACTTTGCTGCTTGCTCCGTGCCCACAGTTCATGGGGGCTCCTGGTAACGACTGAGTTTTTAACTTCTTTTTGAAACTGACAAATAGCGATTGCATAAGTTTATAGGTTACGATATGGTATCTTGAAACATGTAATACATTTTAGCTTTCCTTTTACAGAATCGGCTTGTCCCTCCCTAATTGCTACCACATGGAAAGGAAACGCTTGTCTTCCGTGCAAGGGCGCCAAGCACTCGAACAAGCAGTGCCCTCTGCATCTGCCATCAGGGTCGTCCCAAGGGTCTGTTCTTATCCCTTCTTAGCTGTCAATTGAAAACACGTTTGAGGCCGGAAGCTGCCAAACCCGAGAGGCACCCACTCTCTGTGTCCGGGTCAGTCAGTCATCCCTGTGACCTCCCGAGGACTCTGACCTCCAGGCGAAGTGGTGGGGCCTCTCAGGTTTCCCTGCCTGTGGGTTCATTCCTGCAGCCCAGCAGGAAACAGTACCCCATCTGGCCCAGCTCAGGGTCCCCCGTGGTGTGGCTAATGAAAGAGTGAGTGAATGAATAAATGAATAAAATAATTTTTTTTGAGGGGGGATGATGTTGCCATAGGACATGTTTGCTTGTCAGAAAGAGGCAGAGAGAGGGAAAGTGAGAAATTACCCATGGGGGACTGCAATGCTGGAACGAGCACCCACACCCACACCCACACACAAACGAGCGTGCACACCTGGTGTGATTTTCAAACCTCAGTGCAGGGCTTGACCTGTGATCAGTCATGTGGGAATCCAAAACCTTAACTACTGTGTCACCAACTGGGCCCTAAAATAAAAGTAATTTTAGAATAAGTCTTCCTCACCAGCCCATTTCCCTGTGGAGCCTTGGGGTGACATGTAGGTAAGAGGAGGGCGGAAGTGACAGCCTGGAGCTGCAGTAGACATCCCGACCTCACCCCTCCCTGCTACACAGCTCTGGGCCAGACCATGTCCTTTCCAAGTCTTGTTTTCCTTATTAAAAAAAAGAAAGAAAAGAAAAGGAAGATGAGAAAGACAGAATGGTGACAGTAAACAAAGCAGAGTCTAGTCTGAAGGAAAATACGAGAAAGTGCTTGGCTGGTACATGGCCATTGTCACACTGAACCCGGTGCCCAGGGCTGGGCGAGCCAGCCAGGAGCTCCGGCAGTGAGATCCTATCTCCTGACTGGAGAAAGGAGGCAAGAAGGGCTCCTGGCCCAGGGTCGCTGTAAGGGCGGAGCCAGGACTGGGGTGAATCCGCTTCTGGGTGCAGTGCTGTTCACCGTTGTCTGAGCAGAACACCCTGCCCAGACACATCCTGGTTGCGTGTGAGATCATGAGATCGCGGTGGGCGACACATTCCTGTCCTCAGCCCTGGCGAGTGCCCCTCATCAAGCACCGTACCATTGTGCTCAGCGCCAACAAGGCTGCTCTTCTCCAATGTGGGCCTACTACGCCAAGCCCTTCAAAACGAGGCAGAGGCAGAAACGGCTGTAGGGCTTCCTCCTGTTGTTAAAACAGCTTCAAGGGACCAGTAGGTGGCATAGTGATTAAGGTGGTGGACTTGATTAAGGCGTGGTTCGAGTCCTGGTCCCATGGGCTTGAAACTCACTCCAGGAGCATGTACGTACATGCCCAAAATCCCAAGACAAGAATGGAGGAGAAGGGATTGCAGCATGACCATATACCCAGGAAGGTGATTTCTCACTTTCTGTCTCTCTGTCTCACTCTCTTTGCAGTGAGAATATCCACCAGAGCAAGAGTCTCTTTCAAAAAAAAAAAAAAAAACTTTGGAAGGGGGTTGAACAAGTAGCCTGGTGGTCAAGGCGCTGGACTCCCACTTGGCCAGCCATGGTTTGACTCCTGGACCCAGCAACCTGAGGACTACGCTGCACATAGCATGCCCACAATCCCCAGGGGAGAATGGAAGGGAAGGAATTGTGGCATTGGTATCCTCTCTGGTGGGAGATTTCTTTCTTTCCCTCTCTGTATCTCTCTGGAGAGCTCAGGTGCCCTATAACAAAAACCTTAAAAAAAAAAAAAAAAGAATGGCCACACCCAAAGGAGAGGTGCAACCAGGAGGCAGGGGCAGGCGGGACTCCTCGCAGTCCGTGTGCAGGTCTCCCCAGAGCTGTGAAATGCCAGAGGCCCCAGCAGATAAGTGCCCAGTGCCCAGGGCGGCAGTGGGCACCACAGCATGGCAGTGCTCTCGGGCACAGGGCTCCCGATTTCGTCTTCAAAAGTGACAACGACTTGCCTTGCTAAGCTTCTCATCTTCCATCCAGAATTCAGGTCTGTCACATAGCACTGCTGCAGACCTCAACAGACAAGCCGCATCAATTTCACTTAAAGCCAAGTGAGAAGGGTCGTTTGAAAGATGTGTACCTGGGAAACAGACCTCCACAGCCAAGCTGTAAGAGAGCAGGGCGCGGCCAGTCACTCAGGGGCTCCAACAGAATGGATTTCGTGGAGACACTGTGCCTCACCCACTGCCTCCAAAGCCACCACGCAGAATTTCTTTTCTTCTTTTTTTTGAGACAGGCAGAGGACCCTCTTCCAACAAGGTATGCCCTTCAAGATACACTCTGAGGCCCAGCTAGCCCAGATGCGGGCACACTAGTGAGCACACCATGGACAGGGAGGCATCGGGACCCAAACCTGGGACCTTCCCATGTAGGATGCAGGTCCAGCACACGGAGCTTGGTGTTACCTCTGCATGGCTGCTGGCCCCACAGAGCACTTCCTGGTAGTGCAGAATGCTGGCCTCCACTGTGTGAATCGCTGCATGTCCCCGTTCAATGGACGGCAGCCAGCTCTGCTCACCCGCAGTCGAGGTTTGGGCCATCCAGATCCAGTCAGTCCTGTTACAGAACCCACGAAGAAAATGCTAGAGGCTGAGGTGGACAAAACTGCGACTGCCTTCCATGTAAAAGTGACTGAATTTAAGTGACACGATCTCACTAATGTCAACGTATGATACCTGGCTTATTTTCCCATCAAAGAGTCATATCTTAATCATCAGCTGTTTTCAGATGATGAACCGTGCTTACATATGCCGTAGGGAACAAAATATTTACTGCACACTTTTTATATATGTGGAAGCCTCACTCTGTACTTTACATGTTATTTCATTTTACTATCATAAGTCACGATATTTTAAATATAAATCTTGTGACTGCCAGGTAGTGTGGTGGTTAAAGGGGCTGGACTTCCACATGGCCGACTGCGGTTCGATTCCTAGACCTGGCAACTTGCTTTCTCACTTTCTCTCTCTCTCGCTCTGTCCCTCTCTGGTCAAAATTAAATAAATAAATAAATAAAGTTAAATAAAAAATTCATTTACAAAAATAAATAAATATAATTGTTAGTCTTTGCTATATGCCTGGTCCTGTACTATAGTCTTTCTGTGTACTATTAATTCATTTTATTGTCATAGATAACCCAGTAAGACTTTACTGTTATTGTTCCCATTTTTCTTATGAGGAATCTGAAGCACAGAGAAGTTAAGCAACACAGTCACAGTCACACAGTAAGTGCAGAGCTGTGGCTTTCGCACAGAAGTTTGGCATCAGGAGTGTGAGCTCCAACCACTCTGGCCTCTGCTCCCAGCACCTGCGCGTCTGCCCTCCCGGCCGTGCCCACTCCTGTGCGCACTTTGCACCTTCACCACAGGACTCTCCCAGCATGCCTTTGTTCCTCCGAGGACTTCTGGAGAAGCTGGAGAGAAGGCGCTGGGGAGCCTGTCATTTTATTCTGGGATCCCCAGGCCTCTACTGTTTGCAACAAAAAAAGAGCATCCCACCAGGGTTTGTGGATGTAGCATGATGCAGATGAGACAGGGACGGTCCCTAGCTCTAGTGCCTTCACCAGCTCCTTTAGAACCACCTTTTCTGTGTGTGTGTGTGTGTGTGTGTATGTGTGTGTGTGTGCGTGTAATGGGAGGCTGCAGTCAGGGATGAGATCACTTCTATCCCATCACTATAACTTTTGCTTGAGAAAAACATGAGCGAGCATCTCCTTGCAGAAATCTTGCAGTGTGTGTAATCGTGAGGGCCCAGCAGCCATCTGTTACTCAGCTGCAGGGCTTGTTTATTCATACTTTTGCCCATTCATCTGTTTTGTGTTTCCTTTTGTCCATTTCTCACTTAAGATAAACAAAAACCTGTCAGCGAGTGACGGAAGCCAAGCCTCCGACTCTGCCTGAGCTGAGAATCAGGGAATTTGTTAGGGGAGTGCGGGGAGGGGATGTGGGGAAAGAAAACCCACTTCTTATGCCTAAAAGACAGAGGATTGCTTTGTATTACTGACAGCCAAGGAATCCTCTTAATTGCATCTGAGGTTAAAGTGCCCTTTGGGTTGCAAAAGCATCAGGAGGAAGAGATGGAGGCCTTCCAGTCCTGCACACGTTCCCAGCACTACTACTGCTTCCCTAGGACTTCTCAAATTCCCCATCCTTTCACCTCCACAACAAAGCTTGCTTCTCTAATTCAGAACAAGGTAATAGAGATGCAGAGATTTTCCAGTGAGAGATACCACATTTATATCAGCTGAAACCAGGGGAGATATAATTAGTAAGCCCTCGCTGTCTTTTTTTAATTATAATTTTGAGTGAGTTCCATCTACTAAATGTGATAAGTGACAAAGTACCCACTCCCAACCAGCCAGAATCATGGGCACACACACACGCCTGGCTATCCAGGGAGGCTCCCAGTGTGAACCCATGGTGGGCAGCCTCACCAACCACCACATTCACCCACCGCACCACTGTCCAGGTCCGCAGAGAACTTCTTTTTTTATTTTAGTTTATTTTTTGTTATACATGCAATCACTATACCTCACTGGAGCTTGTACAATGAATTTACCCAACCTGAATACACTCCACATTGGCCCCATGGAAGATACTGTACACGTTATCATCAACAGCCAGAGGACTTCTGAAATGGAAGAGACAGGCTCTCTCTCCACTTCCTTCACGCTCTTGGTGGAATGAGGAGATCCTGGCCGGAACGACAGGTGACATAGATACAAGAGTTCCAAGTTCCTAAAAATAGTGACGTTGTGATTGCTAGTCCTCAGTGAACACCTCCAGACTCATTGTACAAGAAGGAAAGACGCGTTTCTACTTCACTCAAGCCTTCGTGATGTTGAAATTTCTGTAGATGCGAGCGTCCTTTCTGACAGTGCTGCCAAGAACCAAATCCAGTGTTAATGAAACAGAATAATGCATGCTATACGCTTACAGTAGCTTCTCCAAGGAGTAATAACGGGAGGACATAGTGGGAGCCACAATTAGTATTATAAGCAAATATATATAGAAATAGAAATTGTTTCATCTAGTCTCATGTTGTGTGTGGATTTATTGAACAAAATCATGAATAAATTTGACCTGATTTTAAAATGGTCAGTTCAGAGACCATATTTTGATATCATGGTTTCGTAAAGGTTATTGTGCCTCCTGCCTAGGGAGTAATTTGAATCTTAGTCCTTAAACCAGGATTCCTTGTATAAATAGCTCAGTAAAAAAGGCAATGTCCTTACCTGCAACAATCCCAAGAGTCAGATAAAGGCTGATGGACATTCAGGCTGGCTCCATATTTCAGTTGTCGCAGATAGTGTTGCAATAAGCAGGAAAATACAGCTAGCTGTCTGATTTGTTCATTTTTTTTTTCCTTTGAGTATATAACCAGTCGTGGTGTGACTAGAATGTAAATTAGTCTTATTTTTCATTTTTGTGAGCAACCTCCATGTTCTTTTCCATAATGGCTATACTAATTTACATTCCCATCAAGAGTGTACTGGAGTTCCCATGCCCAAACAACTGATAAACGGAGAAAGAAAATGTGGCATATATACATAGTGGGATATTATTCAGTCATAAAAAGGATGGATTCTTTTCTTCTGAAGTAAAATAGATGAACCTAGAAGAAATAACATAAAATGGAATAATCCAGGCTCCAAAAGACAAATAATGCTCTGTCCTCACTCCTTAGCAGAGACTAAAAGATTGAATTGCATAGATGTAGAGTGCATAATTGTTGGTACTAGACTCTGGAAAAGGGAGCGGGTGGAGGAATGGGGTGAAGTTGGTTAACAGAAGTGGAATAAGTTATAAAATAGCATAGCATAGAACAGTAAAGAACATTGGTGGGGCTGGCAGGTGGTGTGGTGGTTAAAGGTGCTGGACTCCCACATGGCCAACTGAGGTTCAAGTCCCACATCTGGTAACTTGCTTTCACACTTTCCCTCTGTCTTTTTTTTTTTT
>NW_006159504.1:1959059-1977035 GCF_000334495.1 Tupaia belangeri chinensis | reverse complement strand
ATAATAATAATAATAATAATAATAATAATAATAAAGTTAAATAAAATAATTATTTAAAAAAAGAACATGGGTGACATTTCAATAGATACTAAAAAAAACAGAAAAGTAGATTTTGAATATGCACAGCACAAAGTAATGATAAATGCTGGAGAGACTGGATCTGCTTATTACCCTTTGAACATCACATATGGTATGCATATTTTTAAAAATCACACTGTATACTGCAAAGATGTACAACTATTATATATAATTAGAAATTAAAATAATTTTTAATTATTTAATTTTGTTTCTTATTAGTAGTAGTATTGTTCAATTTGAGCAGAGAGAGACAGAGACAGAGAGAGAGGGAGAGCAAGAAAGCAAGCTGCCAGGTACAGGACTTGAACCATGGTTGGCCATATGGGAGTCCAGTGCCTCAACCAATGTGTCAGCTGCCAGCTCCTAAAATAAAAATTATTACCAAAAAATGGGGCGAAAGTACATAATAAACAGTGTACGAATTATTATTTTAAAAGGAGGGAGAGTTCTACAGGTATACACAGGAGAGAGTCAAGAAAGACTTCCCAAAGGATGGAGCATTACTTTCTAGAAGAAACCTGGAGAAGTGACAGAGGGAAAGGAGAGAGCCCAGGGAAGGCAGAAATTGCTTCACGGGCTTACTGAAAGTACGTGGCATCTGTGATGTGTTATCAAGGAGATACAGGCAAATTCCATTCCCCCTTAAAGGTCCCGAGCCTCAAACCCCGACTAGACGACAGACCAAGACTTGGTCCAAGAATTAACAAATCCCTATTCCAGGAGATAAGAGCAAATCTGAGATTCCTGCATAGAGATTTTGTTTTCGGACAGAGAAGGTCCTATGTTTGTATCTGTTTTTAGGAAGGGAAAGCAGTCCTGGCGTAGAATATAACTCCTGCTGCCATGCGTGAAGCAATTGCATTTTCCCTCTGCAGTAACAACTCCGTGATTTAATACTCTCCTTATGAAGGTCAAAGGTTCACACAACCTCAAAATATACGCTGTTGTGACTTCTGCTGGAATGGTCCTTTCAGAGCAGAGACCTAAGGAGAAGGCCAGGTGTTGAAAAAGGCTGCAGATCATCATCAACGACAACAACAAAGAAAGCTACTAATTAATAATGACAATAAAATGGTGCACTGACCCATGTAACCTTGTTACAGATAAAATTCAGAGTGAAGAGCTATGCACTCAAAGTCAAAGAACACAGTGTGCTCACAACCACGTTCTTTCTTACTTTGCCATGAAGCAGAGGTTGTAGAAGTCAGAGCCCTCAGGGCTGGGAAGTAGCATATCGGAGCGTGAGCTGGTAATGAAAGAAACACTCGTTGTGGGGACAGTCAGGTAATTTTGCAGAGGAGAAGCCACTTAAGCCAGCTGCAGGGACACAGAGCTGTCACAGCAGTCTGAAGCCCCAGGAGGAAGGGCCGGGGTTCACACCCCGAAGTCTCCCTCTGACACCCGGTGCACCCAGTTGTGCTTGTGATTCTGGCTGGCTGACACTAGCGTAGATCAACAGCATGAAGACCCCATCCAGGGTGCCTACTGCCTGCCTGTCTCTCTCTCACGAAAATGTGCTCCCTTTTCTCTGTCCAGTCATCAGTTGCTAGGCAATTAGGTTGATCCCATGTCTTGGCTGTTGTGAATAATCCTGCAACAAACATGGATGTCTAAGTGTCTCTCTGACAGTGACTTCCTGTCCTTTGGGTGTATGCGCAAAACTAATTTGTTCCATGAGACAATATACTGCTATCGGCAATCTGAAAAGAACACCAACAGCAACTGATAGTCCTCTGCACTATGGAGAAATAGGTGGGATAATGTAATGTGATGGACTAAAACAGATCATAAGAAAAATGGTGTCTGTGAGGCTAAGATGCATCCCGTAGGCCTGCCTCACCCACCCCATAGAGCAGAGTAAAAAACAAGGAGGTGGTTACATTTAACAAAAGACACACTGCTCTGCTTCTGTGAACTAACAGACTGCTGGTAAAGGAATATAGCAACCCTTGCAGCCCTTCCTCCCCTGCAACACCCCTCATCCCAACGCTTGTAAAGTGTAATGTTCCCTTGTGGTTTTTGAGCTTAAATGCTCTGCAAAGCTGTGGATTAGGGCTGTCGTCCCAAACGCTACCCGCCAGTGGCAGGGGCGGCAGTCCCTGGCCAGGATGGCAGTCTCTGGCCAGGATAAAGGCTCCTAAAACTTTAATTTCTTAGTGGCCTCGGTCTTCATGATAGCTCACACCACAACAGTAAAAGATAAGAGGTGCCTCTCGGTATATCCCTTAAAATAAAAGGATCAATTTAGTAGATTTAGTCTAAATGAATTACAAAGAAAAAGTGATGCTAATGACATCATCTTAAAGTCATTATCCTCTATTAAACCTCGTTTCATTGTTTATAAAGCGGTTTTCTAGAATACTAACAATTTTATCTAAAATTAGACAAGTAGAGCTCCATTCTTTATCATCACTTTTCAGGCAATCTCTTCTCAAGCCACAGATAGAATCACATCGAGAGAACAAACAAATCACACACTGTTGTCATTGGCTCCACCTGTCTTCACAGGAACTGTGTTGAGCATACTGACTTCATAAGAGGTATGGAGGAAAAGGAAAGTCAAACCGTAACTCCCCCAACTAAATGACCAGAGCTTGTGCTTATTTACTAATTTCACAAAAATTTTTGGAGTGATGATTCCTGTTTCCTAGCCTTCTAGACTCCTAAAGAGATTTCTAGAGGGTGTAAAGTCACCTATCTTTTTGGTTACTCTAAGTAGACAATCCTAGGCTTAGGTATGTTTCTTCATCAAACTGTTTAAAAACATAAAAGAAGTATCGACATGATAAAGTTGTGTGGACCCACACTTACGATCTCCAAAGTCCTAATCCAGACTGAAATGTGCTAAAACCTTAGGGTCCAATGTATCTGTCAGCGCTGGAGCAGCTTGAACTTCTGAAACCGGGTCTCTCATACCTCAGGGGCAAGGCTGGGATGGAGAGAGAGCCATGTTTTATGTCTCATGTGTGGTTCTAGGTGCTCACAGCGAGTTAGCAGCACGGGGGCCCTGCTCTCAGGAGCCCAGAGATGGTGGCACCTCAATGCAGGCTGTAAGACACAGGCAGAAGGCCCTTAGACACCTGCTTCATGGCAAACACCCCAATCATCAGTGGGCTAGGGACATTCCAGTTCAAACCTACTCCCTCCCAAAACCCAAACCCAGAAGACAGAAACAATCCATTCCAGCTGCCACTAAGTTCTCTGTTATTCTGTAAATTTCCACAGAGTGCTAGGCAGAGTTTCCTTTTAATATTTACCTGAGGAGGATAGATGAGTAAGAGCAGTCCACTCATGAGAATTTGACAGCTTTGTTCTTAGTGAGCTCACTTACGGGTAAACAACTCGGGTCTGTTAACCTGTGGGAAACGAAAGTACGTGACTTAAAACATTTGTATTTGCTTACTTAGACATTTATTCACTGGTTATTTATCCAACAAATGTCTGTGGAGCAGCCATGTGTGCCTCTGAAACCCTTTTTACTGGCCATGAGGACATTCTCCTGCTCTTCCCTTATCTCTCTCTGCCCCTCCTTTCGTTGACCTTTCTTTGCTTATCCCTTCAAGAAAGGCATTCCCGACTGGCCAGTCCTCCACCACTTGCCTCCCCAAACAGTCTCCAAACTGAAGACTACTCTGAACTGCATGTCAAGCCCTGGCTCGCATTTGAACCCCTCATTTCCAATTCACATCAGACATTCCTACCTGGAAATGTTGTTGGTACCTCAATATTGATACATTGCAAATAATCACATGTTCAAAAAACGTCAAATGCTTCCTCCCTTCGTGCCTGTCGCTGTTGAAGACATTTATCTGAGCCACCAGTCTTCAACTTCTATCTCTTCCTTCCTCCCACATCCCACCCACTGACAGCCCCGCCATCACCCTGTCACTTTTCTACTTCAGGTCTCCTGATTTCTTTGAGGATGACAGCAGAGGCCTGCAAACTGGTGTCTCTCCACCTTGTTCCCTGCCCATCCATTGTACCCACCACCCCAAGATTAACCTTTCTGAAGCACGCCCCTTAAAGAGTATTTCCCTGTGAAAAATCTAATATTCCTCCTTCCCCACACAAATCAAGTCACTTATGGCCTGAAGTGTTCTCTACAAAATTGATGTCTTCGACTGGCCTTGTAGGCGAGTTGTTAAGGGAGCCAGCTCCCCTGTGGCCAGTCTCTACAAAATTGATGTCTTCGGCTGGCCTTGTAGCCAAGTTGTTAAGGGAGCCAGCTCCCCTGTGGCCAACTGTATGGTTCGAATCCCAGCTATGGAAGCTTGAGAAAAATCTGCTGAGCCTGTGCGCATACATGCCTCAAATCCTAACAGAACAGAGGCACGGAGAAGAGACTGCCCCCCTCAGCAGCACTTTACTTCTCCCTTTCTGTGGGTCTGGTGAGCATATGCATGCTCTAGAAGAAGAAAAAAGCCATGAATTGAAATCATAAACTCTGGTATCTCTGAATGTGAGCCTAGATAGATAGAATTTTTAAAAAGGAAATAAGGTTAAATGAAGCCATCTGGGTAGGCCCTAAACCAGTAAGATGGGGGTTCCTGTAGAAAGAGGAGATTAGGACATAGACACACATGAAGAAAAAACCACGTGAAGACAGGGAGAAGATGACCTTCCGGAAACAATGGCGAAGAGGCTCTCTGAGAAACACAACCTGATCTTGGATTTCTAGCTTCCAGAATTGTAAGAACATAGATCCTGTTGTGCAAGTCACCCACTCTGTGGTTCTTCATTCTGGCAGCCCCGGCAGATGCACACAAGGCCTAAATGCCTTAATGTCGACACAGACTGCAGAGACGCTGCGGGGCGCCACCTGGACCCCCTCCTCATTTTCCCAGCTCCCTGGCTGGGTGCCTGCTGACACCTGACAGCCAAGTCCTTCTCCAGGAATTGCCCTCAGTGGAGGGGAGCTGCTCCCTTCCTCAGAACAACGCATACTCAGTGACCATCACCACAGATGAAGGCCTAATCCTGGGCCTCAGCGTGGGATGTCTGTGAAGACCATCTCAGCTTTGGAGTTCCTCATGGCAATGGCTGTGATTTCTGATGCCACTACACGGCAATCCCACTCCTGCCCAGTTCTGCTTTTCTCAGTCCCGACTCCATTAGGAAAGGTTGCCCTTGTAGGAATACTCCAATAAATATAAAATAAAGCGCACAAGTCTGCATCTCAGGGTTTGTTTCCAGAGAATCCCAGCCTATAACAGTCTATCCACATACAGACCAGTCAAGTGGTTCCTCATTTCCAAAATGCAGATTCCTCTTTACTTTTTCAAAATTAAGGCCCACCTGGGACCAACAGTTACGGTAATGGCTATGTCGCTGGAATCCCATGTAGTCTACCATGGTTTGCACCCTGGACCCAGTGTCTTAAAACTCATGCTGGGTTCATGTGTGTGCATGCCCAAGATCCCAAGAGGAGAATGGAGGAGAAGGGATTGCAGCGTGGCCATCCCCACCAGGGGGTGATTTCTCGCTTTCTGTTTCTCTGTCTCTGTATAACTGGTGAGCACATGTGCCCTATATCAAAAACCTCTCCAAAAAAAAAAAAAAAAAATTAAAGCCCATCTCAAATGACTCTCCCTCCATGGCCCTCTAAACTGTAGGTAAACAGCTGTCTTTTCATTTTAAGTGTGAAATTGATGGCCTCCAAACCTCATTTACCTCCAAATCTTATGTAAAAGAAAAAAGTCTTGAAAGAGTCTTCTCCTGAACTGCCGATCATTTCACTACCATTTTTATGACCTTCTCACTCCTACTTTCTTATATATCTATGTACATAGATGTCTTATTTCTCTATTACAGTGAATATTTTTTGAGACCAGTGCATTTCTGCTTAATTCTTTCTTTCTTCCTTTCTTTCTTTCATTTTTTTAGTTTTTTGCCGTAAGATACATGTGATTGCTAGAGAGACAGAAAGAGGGAAAGTGAGAAGTCACCCTCTGGGGATGGGGGTGGCCACCATCCCTTCTCCTCCATTCTCCTCTTGGGATTTTGGGGCACATATGTACACATGTTCAGTGTGATTTTTCAAGCTGCCAGGTTCAGGACTTGAACTGTGGTCAGCCCTGTAGAAATCCAGCACCTAAACCACCACACTACCTTTGGCCCCTCTGCTTAATTTTTAAATTTCCAAAGCCTGTGGAACAAAGCTTGTTGTTACAAGCGAGAGATGATGAAACTGAAGGCTGACCATCATCCTTTTTTAGTATACCAGCTATTCACCTTTAATCCTTTGCCACCATCATTAATTTATACGTATTTCATGTATACTTTGCATTTTCTTTTTTTCCCCACTGGGCAGTTCTTTAGTACATAAAACCTCAGCTCCTTGCATGGGCTTTGGTGGAGGGTGAGGGGCAGCACCCACAGTCTAAATTGGGGTGGAGGTGTTCGGTCCTTCCGAACTTCATGAGGTCGATTCCTGACTCCCTAGCTGTGAATGGCACAACTCATGCAGCAATGCAGCTTCACGCACAGCTTGGGGAGCACATAGGCTTCGAAGACACTGCTTCGGAGATGTCCCTGACGGCTGCGGCCTCTACTGTGTTTCGGATGACGAGCTTCTCAATAGCCTTGTCCTTGGGCATGCATCGGGCACTGCACATGGCCATGGCCCATTTCGGCATGGCCCATTGCTCCTTCTGTTCTTCCTCATCTCGAAAGCGAGGCCGCGAGACAGGCTAACTTCCACATTCTTAGAAAAAAACGTTCTAGTTAAATGATAGAGAAAGCTAGAGTTGGATTGCATTTATCATAATCATAGTATGATTACTATAACCAAGGAGGCCAAACAAAATTCCGTAATCCCCAGCCACTAAAATGGAAACGATCGTGGCAATAGCAGCAGTGGGGCTGATAGTAACGACAGATATCATTTAGGAAGTGTTCAATTCCTAGTCACGTAATCTACTGTTGTACATGGCGTGTTTAATTGAGAAAAGTAAAATGCAGGCAAGTAAACGTGCTTGTGGAAAATGGATTTGGTAAACGTGATTAAGGTAAGGGGCCTTGAGATGGGGAGATTACCCTGGGTTATCCAGCTCGGCCTGATCTAATTGGGCCCAGTGTAACTGGGCACTTGAAACCAAAAACCAAGTCAGGCAAGAAGGAAAAGGGAAGGGCAAAAGAAAAAATTAGAGAGATTCCAAGTACATGAAAGACTTCATGGGGCAGTGCTGACTCTGAGATGTTAGGGAGCAAGTGGAGGACCAGAGGGAGGTCTCTAGCTGCCAACGGCGTCCCCACTGGCAACCATTAGGGAAACAGCGACCTCGGTCTGCACGTGTGGAACCGGGTCCTGCCCATCACCGGAACAGGCTTGGAAGCAGACCTTTCCCCCAAGACATAAGGAACCCAGTCCCACAAACCCTTAGTAACAGCCTTGTAAGACTCTAAGAGGAAGACATGGTTGAGACCCTCCGTACCTGACTCTGACCAGCAGGACCAGGTGCTAAGAGACTGGAGTTGTGGGAAGCTTGTGTTTGCAGTCCTTTGCTCCTGCTGCAACTCAGAGCCGACACGCATGAGTAGCAGTGGCTTTCCCCTCTCTTCACCGCCTGCCAGTGCTGTCCACACCATGCATACACTACCTGTGACCCTCAGACGTGGATGTTCTCTCAATTGTCTGAGGTCTCTTCATTGTGCCTGGAGTGCCCTTTGTTCATTTCTCCTCCTTCCAAGATCCAGCCTCCAATACTTATCTGTTACCCCACCCTTTCCCAAAGCCTGACTGCTAACTCTAACCCACCGAGGCTTGGTGTGAGCACTGTTGCTCGCATTCCCGAGCTTTCCCACGTAGTTGTACAGTCCTCTCTCCGCTTGTCTATCTCTCCTGGAAGACCTTGGGAACAAAGACACTATCTCATTCATCTTTTCCTCCGGTATCAACCTGACAAAGAAAAGGTGATCAGTCAATGTGCAGAATTGATGAATCCAATTAGAAATAACTAATTAGCCATGTGCATCATCGTATTAAACTTCAAAAGAAAAATGAGGGCTGGCAACAAAAGCTGGAATCCTCCAATGAATTGATGTCCCTTGAAAGACATAGATAGCACAGCTCACCCACACACGGAAGATTGGGATAATGTTCCTTTTCTTTTTCTTTCTTTCTTTTTTTCTTTTTAAAGGGATTTTTACTATATGCTCTCCAGAGACTCAGAGAGAGACAGAGAGAAAGACAAAGCGAGAAATCCCCTTCCAGAAGGGATGGCCACACCACAATCCTCTGTCCTCCAGTCTCCTCCTGGGATTTCAGCTATACACGCACACATGCCTGGCATGAGTTTCTAGCCACCAGGTCCAGGACTCAAACTGCAGTTGACCATATGGGAATGCAGAACCTTAACCCCCATGCCACCTGCTGGCCCCAGATAATAGTCTCGAGAAATGCATTTTAAAATAGTTTCAAAGTATTTTTTCAGTCTCTACAAATACTGTTATCCTGAATACTTCATCTAACTAGATATAATTTCTTCAGGACAGGGACAATAGAGCTGGGGACGAGGTATCCTTACCTGGCTCTGAGCATCTTATTAGACTTTTTTTGATATACCATTGAGGCAATAGACTTGAAATTCAGCTCTGTAGAGAAACGGGGATTTGATAAATTTTAAAAGCTTTTCTTAAATCTGAGCATATAATTTTTGTTGTTGTTGTTTTCTTTTGTTTTTCCTTTTCACGAGAGTGAGAGACACAGAGAGAAACAGAGACAAGTACCCTCCATGGGGTTTTACGTAGTGATCTCCCTGCAGCGTTCATGCCAGCCAGGACCATGGACACATGCACCTGGCACATACGAGTAGACCAGGGAACCGAACCTGTGGTCTTCCATACAGATCCAGCTCTGTAGAGTGGGTACAGAGACATTTTAATAAGTTGTGTTATGTTAAATGGTAGAGATTTAAAAGAACGGAGGTCATTTCACGTGTGAGTGACTCCCAAACTAGTACTTTCTCCCACTACGTGCTGTCTCAAAAGAATTTACTGCTTCTGGAAAGAGCAGTTTCCCTGTCATTGCCATATGCAAGTTGAGGTTTAAGGTCCTCCTGGCTTAAATGACCTAGAGAAGATTTACACCCAACAAGTGACTGTCTAGATGCTCTTTCAAGTCAGGTTCAAAACAGAGCCTTGAGACTGCTCTGACAATGTTCATCCCCTCATTTAAGACTGGTTTCATATCTTATAACTGCCTCGTATTTAAATTAAAATCTAATCCTTAGTCACTTTGGGGAACTCAATCAGCTATTCAACTAACAGAGAGAAGTCCGAGGCATGTCAATGGTTTGACTAGAACAGCAATTCAGTGCAATGTAACAAATAATTTATGGCAATGCTCCCACCCAGGAGAGAAAGGGAACCCCGGGAATGGAAATACCATGTGTGCTGGAACACCAGGTAGCAATTTAAATAATAAATTTCGTATATCGTATGTAGTGAAATATCCATTATCAACATGAGAAAAGCAAATTGAAAACTGCTATGTGAGGCTTAACTCTGTTTTTATTTTAAATTATCTTTCATATGGAATATCTATAGAAAAGCGGGGAACTATATACATACACATCTGACTTTATTCAACACTTGCATAGCTCAACTGTGGTTATTTTAGAAAAGTGGAATCAGGGTGGGAGATGGGGGAAATCACTCACACACACACACACACACAGGTTTTTTAAAAAGTCCATGGAAAATCTGTATCATGAAAAAAATCTATGCACTAATTTCAAAAATTTTTGCACCAAAATAAACTCGTACTATAATCTCATTTTTTTTCATGAGCTTGTTGAAGTTTCCTTGTATATCCAAACCATTGAGGTTGTAGCCATGAACTAATTTTTACATTTATTTTACATTTTTTTTTGAGAGGTTTTTGCTATAGGGTGTATGCACTCGCCAGAGACACAGAGAGATAGAAAGTGAGAAATCACCCCCCAGGGGGGATGGCCACACTGCAATTCCTTCTTTTGCTTTCTCCTCTCGGGAACTTGGGCACACACGCACACATGCTCGGCATGAGTTTAAGCCACCAGGTCTGGGACTTGAACCGCGGTCAACTACATGGGAGTCCAGCTAACTGCTGGTCCCCTAATTTTTTAAATAAAAATTGGGGCTGGCCTGTAGTGAAGCAATTAAACCCTGTGTATTAAGAGCAGGATCCTAGGGCCAGATGGTAGCATAGTGATCAAGGTGCTGGACTCCCACCGGGCTAACCATGGTTCAAGTCCTAGCCCTGGTGGCTTAAAAAACATGAGTGTGAATGCATGTCCCTAGATCCTGACATGAGGGAGAATTAAAGTAATGGATCGTGGTATGACTACACTTCATCGACGTTCCCTTTCTCTTTCTCTTTGGCAAGTGCACGTGCCTTCTGCCCATAAAAAATTACAATGCCAGTCCTCTGTTTCAGGGCTAGCAGGGTTTTAGGAGAAGCAAGCGTCACAAAGAAACTCTCCAGAGCTTCAGACCCTGCTTGAGAGGTTTCTATGTCTCTCCTCAGCTCAACCTCAGAGGCCTCTCTGGCCTCCAGTGCCTCCTTCAAAGACCCTCCAGCTGCCCTGGGAGCCGGTCTTCACGACACACAGGTGAAACCTCTGTCCCAGGTCCACAGGGCTCTGCTTAAACGAAACCTCAGCAGGCAAAGTGAAAGCAGCAGTAAAACCCGGAGGGCAGCAGGAGCCCCGTGATTGTCAGACAGTTCTCTGGGACAGCTGGGAGGACGGAGGTGCAGATGTGAGGACCTGCTAGTGCTCTGCCTTGGCAGTGTGTGCGGCGCGGGCTAGGAGAGTGTGTCTGAGTACAGGCGATGGAGCCAAAGGTCTGGGAGCATAGGCGAGAAATTAAACAGCCTGCTGCTATGGGACCGGCAGTTGGCATAGTGGCTATGTCGCTGGACTCCCAGGTAGTCTACCTCTGTTTGAGTCCTGGATCCGGTGGCTTAAATTCATGTTGGGTGCATGTGCGTACGTGCCCAAGATCCCAAGAGGAGAATGGAGGAGAAGGGATTGTGGTGTGGCCATCCCCCTGGGGGGTGATTTCTCGCTTTCTCTCTCTCTGTCTCTCTGTCTTTCTGGCAAGAGCATGCGCCCTATAGCAAAAACTTCTCCAAAATAATAAAAAAAGAATAGTCTGTTACCAAACGATGTGATTGGCACCCAGGTGTCCCAGTGGAGGTCCTCTTCCCCGTCTCACGCTGGAAAATGGAGAGCATTCAGATCCAGTAAGGCGTCACCAGGAGGAAAGCAAACAGACACTAGGAGCTGCAGAAGGAGGCGCTGTGGTAACTCGGACCAAAGTGGAAGACGATGAACACTGATGTGGAGTCACGCTCACAGCCTGGGGAACAGGTGACAGGCTGAACGCGGGTAAGCAGGTGTCACAAGGAAAAGACTGCAGAATCCTCAGCTTCTACCTTCCTGAATGACATGGACTGAGACTTTGATAACTAGAAACATAAATATCATCCTTAACATGAAAATATATTTCCAATGTTCTGCAGGAGGTCAAAAATAAAAATTTCAAAAAAAGGAAACATATGATCATAAGATACATTAAACCCACATGTCCTTAAATATGTTGGTGCTCTTTCATAATAAACATCATTCTGAAGTTCTGCCTTTTCTGTCCCTGAAAAATACTTGTCAGTATCCTGAAGGCAAGGAACAAATCCTAACTGGGTTTTTATTTTTGCACGGACTGAAATAGCTTTGGCCTCCTTTGATTTCTCTTACAAATAACGGGTAGGTGTGGGTAGTTCACTGAGACACGGGGGGTCTCTGACGGCAGAGAGAATATGACAAGCTGACACGTGGCCTAGCCGAGCTCCCAGCTGGCCTCAGGGCCCCTCGCTTCAGTACAGACAGCAGAAGGGACATCTGTTATTACATGATTTGGCCTGAGAACCCAGAAGACAAGGCACATTTGTGAATCCCCTCTGAAGGCTGGGATTGACGCTGTCCATCTATTCCACACTTGTCAGGAAAGTCGTCTTGCTTCTTTACCCAAACCATCCTCCTCGCCTCCGAGTCTCCCCAGAAACATGAAAAAATAAAAATAAAAATAAACACAACAATGAAGGGAGCCAGACGGTAGCACAGCAGTAAAACACGATGCTCTGTGAAACTGACCCACGCGAGGAGATCCTCGGTTCATGTCCAGAAGCCTCCCTGAGTGTTCTGGGCGTGCGTGTGCCCCCAGTCCAGGACTGCTAAGGGGGGCTGTCAGGACTCTGTTGGGCTTCTGACTCTCTCCCTCTTTCTCTCTCTCTCTCTGACTCTCCTTCTCTCTCTCATCACTCATATTGCCCCCCTGACCAGTCTCTGTGTCTAGATAGCCCGTAATGTCTCTGAAAACAGAGCATCATCACAACGCTGTTGCAGGAAGGGGTTCTGGAGAGGGAGGAGCAGAGGATATGGAGAGACGGGAGGCGGGAAGATGAAGAGGGAAATGTACCTTGTGCCCACTGAGGCAGTCGGGCCTGTAACATCCACGAGCCCGAAAGAGAAAACCTCCTCTTTGGGCCCCACAGCCCTGCTTTACACTCTCCTCTCATCCTCCAGAAGCGGCTGCTCCAGCTTCGGTTCCCTACAGCCCTGTGAGCTCCAGCTGGGACGCTTGGTCCGGCCCACCGACCACCATGTGCCCACTTCCAATGTACGCGTGATGAACTAGGACCTTTCAAAGAACTCTTCTGGGATTGTCACTCTCCTCATGGGTTCTTTTTCACAATTCCTGTCGCTCACATTACAAAACATAGAATAGCTGTCACCTCTGACCTCTGATCTTCTCTCACCCCCATGTCTCACCCTCACCGGCATTCCCCCCTCTCACTCTCACCTCTCTCCTCTTATCTTTACCTCTCATTCTCACCTCTCAACTTTCACCTCTCACCTTTCCTGTGAATTTCATATGGAGCCGGACCTGGAGCCCAACATGAGTTGGAATTTGCATTAAGAAAATAAATCACTTTAGGACCAGCAGTTGGCGTAATGGCTATGTTGCTGGACTCCCATGTAGTTGACCACGGGTTGAGTCCTAGACCCGGTGGCTTAAACTCACGCTGGGTGCATGTGCGTGCATGCCAAAGATCCCGAGAGGAGAATGGAGGGGAAGGGATTGCGAAGTGGCCATCCTGCCTGGGGGGTGGGGTGGGGTGGGGTGATTTCTTACTTCCGTTGATCTGTCTCTCTCTGACTTTCTGGCAAGTGCGTGTGCCCTATAGCAAATGTTGCTCTGTCTCTCTCTGACTTTCTGGCAAGTGCATGTGCCCTATAGCAAAAACCTCTCCAAAAAAGAAAAAAAAAAGAGAAATCACTCTTCCGAGAGTCTGGCAATCTCTAATCTTTCTTCTCAATAAAGTAGAATGAGACTTAATACCTTCAGCTAGCAAGTCATGGTAGAGCGAGTGATTCAGGCATGTAATGAAAGATGGTGTGATATTGCTATTAAAATCAATTTTGTCACCTCCTACTCATTTATTTGGACAAAGTAACCCAGCACTTATATCTCTAAAAACAAGAAAATCGTACAATCGACAGTGAAGTCGAAGTCGCAGTAATAAGTAATAACCAGTAATGATACATGAAACAATGAGAAGTTCTATCTAGATCATTGAAATATATTCCCACCAACATTACACTGTTCATGTTGACTATCATTTGTCAAAACATACTACACATTTGAGCAACAATGTTTTACATAGAAAATAAGAATCCATTCAGAAGGAATAAAGTGTGTTAACATTGAGATCTCTCTCAATGACAGAGTCCCATACCCTTACTCATTCAGTCATTCATTCGACAAAGATTTTGTGGACATGTGCCAGGTCCGTGGCATGTCCTGGTTGCTGATGGTATGGTTCGAGAGCCAGAAAACATCCTGATCAAGTGAGCAAGAGGAAGGTCATCAGAAAGTAAGCAAGAAACTATCTACAGGCAAGCTCTGTGCAGAGATGTCAAACAAGCCACATGGAAGACATCAAGAGAGGGCTTTGGAAGAAGACACTATCAGGTGAGATGACCAACGAGAAAGACATGGCCATCTAAAGATGAAAGGAAAGAATGTCCCAGACAGGAAACAGTTAATGCAGCCCTGAGCAGGTGCAAGGTAGGTGGGTTCTGGGGGGCATACCAGACAACGGCCATGGGAGGATTCGTTAGGAACATGATCCCGGTGGGCAGGAGCAGTTCACAGTGGGCATCACGGGCAAGAGCGAGGATGGCAGGTATTTTTCTCGCTAGGTGGGTGGCTTTGCCGGTAACTTAAGCATGTAATTAAACGTCACATAATGTTACAAGAATACAAAACAATATGTGAGGTCGTCAAGTAGTCATTCATTTTCCTACTGACAGATATCCAGGTCGCATTCAGCTTTCGTTATTATGAACCACGCTTCTGGGAAAGTTGATTTTCTTGATTCCGCTGCAACAATCTGAGGTTTTCCCTGGGATCTGCACATAGAAGTGGAGCTACATAACGACGTGCTTTTTCACTTTGGCTGGATATTGCCAAGTTGTTCCGCAATGTTTGTACCAATTTACACTCTCACAGCCAGCAACGCCGGAGAATTCCATTTCCAGACATTTCCTCTGTCATTTGATGTTGTTGTCCTTTGCATCTTGGCTAATCTAATGAGTGTGAAATGGTAGCTTGTCGCTCCTGCATTGACTGTTCCTGAACGATAAAACATTCGTCTCTATTCCTTGACCTTAAAAAGTTCATGTATTTCTTTAAAAGACGTCTATTTCCTCCACCCCCTTCTCCATTTTCACCTCGGTCCCCTCAGCAATTTACACGTATCTTCCTTAGAGCACTTGGTAGTTCACACTCAGTTGCTTGGAGCCCTCCCTGACCACCCCGGGCCCACCCCCATTAGCACTCACTACAATCTCCCAGATAATAACTGTGTCATTCCCATTCTATCTACATCATGGTTGAAGCTCGGCAAATGTTTCTTGAATTTAAATGCATAGCAAATATTTATTTTGCTCTTAAATTTCTATGTAATTTTGATTATTTTCATTAATTGTCGACAAAGTTCAATCACTTTTTGACCGTGCAATTTTTCTAGTTTTTAAAATAAAGTAACGGTCTAAAGCCTCTTACTTTCAGATCTGAAACTTTTGTGTATCTGCTCATTGAAATCATTCTCTGGGGCTCACCCTGTGGTTAAGGAAGCTACATCCCACATAGCCAGCTGTGGCTTGAATCCTGGCCCTGGTGGCTTGAAAACATGCCTGGCACCTGTGCATGCATGCCCCAAATTCCAACAGGATGGAGAAATGGAGGAGAAGAGATTGTGGCATGACCACTCCCCACACCCTAGGCGCTATCTCCATCTGCCTCTCTCCCTCTCTCTGATGAGTACACGTGCCCTCTGTAACTGAAAAAAGAAAATAGAAATCATCTTCTGCAACAGATTTCTGAAGAAAAACAGTCAACTTCTACTTAGTGGCAGATAAACTTAATTACAGAGGGGACATTTAACATAACAAAAGAAGCAAGCTTGAGAAATCCTTTAACTGGAAATCAATAAAATACAAGCACATACTATTGGGATGTATAAAAACAAAATTCAATTCTGCAGCACAGTAACACTGCACTATTAGTCATTTATTTTTAAAATTTGTGTTACTTTAAAGTTAAGTCATGGGAAATGATTTCTTGGAAGTCTGCACATGGCAGTGCTAGAACATGCTTACTGAGGACACGCGGTGCACACAGTCCTCATGTATTACATGCATTTTACCTTTGCATGTAACTTGGATGTGACAGTATTGTCACACTATTGTCAGCATCGTCCCAGTTTCAAAGACTGTGAAATTAAGATATTGAGTCACAGGGCCCAGGTGATGGCATAGTGGTTACATCTCTGGATTCCCACTGGCCACCCACGGATCGAGTCCCAGACCCAGTAACTTAAAAATCATGTCGGGTGCATGTGCGTGTGTGCCCAAGATCCCGGGAGGAGAATGAAGGAGAAGGGATTGCAGCATGGGCATTCCCCCAGGGAAGCTCGCTTTCTCTTACTCTCTCTGCCTGGTGAGCACAAGAGCCCTAAGGCAAAAACCTTAGTAAATAAATAAATAAATAAGACATTTAGTTGTAAAGTAACCCGCTGGAGGTCCTAGAGCTGGGATTTTCATCTGAATAGTCCTCCCTGGGTCCTCACACATGCCCCTGCAGGGATGAGTGTCCAGTCACTGAGCATCAGATGAAGAATGCATCTGCATGGTCTGACTTACCTCATCCCTCATCATCTTTTGCTTGGTTTTCATTACACGCCCTGATCATGTAGGTAGAGTGTTACATGGTGCCGTTAAGACCCCGTGACTGGAGCTATGCTGAGACACTTGAACAAGATCGCCCAGGGCTCCCTCTGTATTGCACCCTTTGAACACCATGTGCCTTTACGGAACACATTTGAGGCCTAAAACCTCCTTTCAAGTGAGCTGGTTTTTGCCTATGTCTTAAATGAACTTTTTTGAAGGAACCCTGTTTTCTGAATATTTGGGGTGCCACTTTTAGTGAAATAGTTATGAGAAATATTCCCCAGTGAAAAATGAGTGATTGCAACATAGTAATCAGCAGAGAGAGTGACATGTCCACAGGCAGGAAACATTGCTGGGCAGAGTGTCAGTCCCTGGGTGCCCAGGAAAACAGAGGGGAGTTAGGCTGGGGGTGGGGGTGGGAATGAAAGTTAAGTTTTCTTACAAATAAAGTTTCAAATGAAGTATTTAAAAAATTATTCCTCTGACAACTGTTAGTTTTCTGTTAAGAGCCTCAGTTTGCCAAATTAAAATGAGCACAATGAAAACAATTAATATTTATTTAAGTAAATTTATTTATTATTTTTTAAATTTCACCAAAGAGGAAAAAGAGAGAGAGAAGGAAAGTGAGAAAGCAAGCTGCCACGTCTGGAACTCGAACCACAGTTGGCCATGTGGGAGTCCAGTGCCTTAACCACCATACATATGCTGGCCCCTTGTTGCAAAATTTTAATAGTTGCCTACAAATTAATGAACACCGTGATTATTGATCTAGATGCTTGGGAGTACATAATATTCTCTCTCCGTCTCTCTCTCTATGAGCCCTAAGGCAAAAACCTTAGTAAATAAATAAATAAATAAGACATTTAGTTGTAAAGTAACCCGCTGGAGGTCCTAGAGCTGGGATTTTCATCTGAATAGTCCTCCCTGGGTCCTCACACATGCCCCTGCAGGGATGAGTGTCCAGTCACTGAGCATCAGATGAAGAATGCATCTGCATGGTCTGACTTACCTCATCCCTCATCATCTTTTGCTTGGTTTTCATTACACGCCCTGATCATGTAGGTAGAGTGTTACATGGTGCCGTTAAGACCCCGTGACTGGAGCTATGCTGAGACACTTGAACAAGATCGCCCAGGGCTCCCTCTGTATTGCACCCTTTGAACACCATGTGCCTTTACGGAACACATTTGAGGCCTAAAACCTCCTTTCAAGTGAGCTGGTTTTTGCCTATGTCTTAAATGAACTTTTTTGAAGGAACCCTGTTTTCTGAATATTTGGGGTGCCACTTTTAGTGAAATAGTTATGAGAAATATTCCCCAGTGAAAAATGAGTGATTGCAACATAGTAATCAGCAGAGAGAGTGACATGTCCACAGGCAGGAAACATTGCTGGGCAGAGTGTCAGTCCCTGGGTGCCCAGGAAAACAGAGGGGAGTTAGGCTGGGGGTGGGGGTGGGAATGAAAGTTAAGTTTTCTTACAAATAAAGTTTCAAATGAAGTATTTAAAAAAATTATTCCTCTGACAACTGTTAGTTTTCTGTTAAGAGCCTCAGTTTGCCAAATTAAAATGAGCACAATGAAAACAATTAATATTTATTTAAGTAAATTTATTTATTATTTTT
>NW_006159504.1:1957487-1959043 GCF_000334495.1 Tupaia belangeri chinensis | reverse complement strand
GCATGCACATGCTCCTAGTGTGTTTTTTCAAGATGCCCAGTCTGGGTCTAGAACTGTATAGTCAGCCCGTGGGAGTCCAGTGCCTTAACCACCATACATATGCTGGCCCCTTGTTGCAAAATTTTAATAGTTGCCTACAAATTAATGAACACCGTGATTATTGATCTAGATGCTTGGGAGTACATAATATTCTCTCTCCGTCTCTCTCTCTCTTTCTCACACACACACACACACACACACACACACACACACACATATATCCCAGCTTTACAAAAGTGAAGTCCCCCAGTACATGAGGCCGTTGTTCCCAGAGTTCATGGCCCACACCGTGGTGGTCAAGGGTCTATGTGTGGGCAACAGGCAGAGAAAGCCCCGGCTAGTTAAGCTAAGCCCTGGCCAGTGATATCTAGGATTCTTTACATACTTGCTTTATTTATATCTTCTAAGAAAGCAGTTAGGAAGATTTTATTATCCCCATTTTACTGGTTTTAAAAAAAAATAAGACTCAGGATGATTCTCATTGATTTTCTTTCCAAATGACTCACACGAATAAATAAATGCTATTATTACTGTTCTCTACCCCAATTCTGCAATCCTTACCTCTTCAGTTACCCCCTCAGGAAAAAAACAAACAAACAAACAAACAAACAAAAAACAGAAATGTACTTCTTTGGGACCCATCATCTAAGCAGTGTGGAACTTTGGGAGAGGAGGAAAGGAAAGGGCTGGAAGGCAGTGCAGCCGTAAACTGCACACTCTCTGAGGCTGACCATCCGGGAGTCCAGGTACCCACTCAAAGACCTTCCTGAGAACGCAGACATTTAATCCAGAGCTGGCTGAAGCTGTGGGTGGATCACGGCACGGATCCTGCAGACGTAGGTCTCCCTGTCTCGGTCTCTCTTTTCCCATCTCTTTTGCTTGTGGAGGAAATAAATGAATCTTAAAAAAGAAATTTTAAAAAATAGAAAGAAAAGAAAGAGAAAACATAAAGAAGCAGAAACAAATTCGAAATGTTAGTCATCTATTTTCTCATCCCCAGTGGGAAAAATGAAAAATCATCCCCTATTAGCCTTTATTTTTTTTCTTGGAAAGGTTCTTGCTTTAGGGTGAGTGCACTCACAAAAAGGCAGAGAGAGACAGAAAGACAGAGAGCAAGAAATCACCCCCCGGGAGGATGGCCACATCGCAATTCCTTCTCTTCTACTTTCCTCTTGGGATCCTGGGCACACATACAAATGCGCCTCGCATGAGTTTAAGCCACCGGGTCTGGGACTCGAACTGCAGTCAACAACATGGGAGTCCAGAGACATAGCCATTATGCCATCTGCTGGTTCCCTCCCGCCCCCATTTGGTTTTGAGATTTTTATTTAACTGTTTTAGTTCAGAATTAGAATCAAGGGCATGCAAATTTCATAATCCCCTCCTTAATAAATCCCTGTTTGCTTTTGTACATATATTCCTGTATGTCCTTCTTTAAAGAGTAGACACCAAGCAAACTTCCTCACATTATGGACACTGCGAGGTGGACCTTGCCTCCCACACCAGCCTCACCATTT
>NW_006159504.1:1945762-1957456 GCF_000334495.1 Tupaia belangeri chinensis | reverse complement strand
CATGTCTTTCTAAGCTTTTATTTCCTCTCAGGGAGAAGCAGAGATCTAGGGAAAAGATATTGGTGAAGGAGCAAGATTCTAAAGAGTAGTGTTCATGTTTATCAAGAATTTTCATTTAAAGGGGCCAGACAGTGGTACAGCAGTGAAACACAACATTCTGAAAGTCATCTTACATAAGTAGGTTCCCGGGTCGAGTCTGGAGACGTCCCTGAGTATGTAGGGCAGAGGCATGCCTGCAATCCAGGGCCGGCTGCAGGCTGGGGTTGACTGCAACTTCGAGATCCCATTGGTGGTGTTTCTCTCATTCTCTCTCTTTTTCTCTCCCTTACTTATAAAAGAAACCAACAAATTTAAAAAGAATTACCATTTCAGAATGAATTGTTACAGAATGTAGAATGTTAACCTAGAAATTATATGCCCCAATTAGTGTTTCCTGGACTCACAATTTTATAAAAATATGATGTTGGTTAGCTAAAAAAAAAAGCTCATTACACTTACCCAGCTTTCTGAAATTTAAGAATTCTGCTCATAATTTATGCTGAGATTCATGTACTTGATTATCTAGAGAAAATTAAGTTTTAAAAGTGTAGCAAAGCAAAGTAAACCCCATTTTCCAAATACAAAAGTTAAAATAGATGAACTTCCCTAAAGCATTATTAATCATTATTGGGGATGGGTGGGAAACGTGGACAAATGTGAAAATGTTTACTAATTAGACTGGGGGAACCAACAGATGGAATAATGGTAACATCACTGGAGTCCCACATAGTAGACCACAGTTCGAGTCCCAGACCTGAAATTGACACTTTGTACATGTGCATACGTGCCCAAAATCCCAAGAGGAGAATGGAGAAGGGATTGCGATGTGGCCATCACCCCTGGGGGATGATTTCTTGCTTTCTGTCTCTCTGGAGAGCACACACACACCTTATAACAAAAATCTCTCTCTAAAAATATGTAAGTAAATAAATAAATAGACTGAGTTGTAGAAATATTTTTAACTGATTAAGGATTTTTTAAGTACGAAGCTTGTTTTAGAAAGTGAAATATATATAATGCTTTATTAGAAAAAAATAACAAACTGATTCATGGTCATAATCGTTCAATGTGTGTATGATGTTTATATAATTAGAGGTTTTATATATGCACTATATCAAGCTCTGAAAAAGCATAATATGGAACACAAGTAAAATACTGTGCAATATTAACAAAACTCTAACTGCAGAGACATTGCTTGTTGTGGTGGTAAAGAGATATTAGACAAAGTCATCTCGATGTCTCTAACCTCTCCTTTTTGGTCTATCCCTTGTCAATTTGGTCCTTACATTCTGATTCTATTAGGTCTCTCTAAAAGCCCTTGGAATTGAAGTGATAATGGTATCTACCTACTGGGTTTGCTGAGGGCAGTAAACATGGACTCAAAAGGGTACTGGCTTAAACAGTACCTAGCAAGTAGCAATAAATTTTATATAGAGATTTTTAATTTTTTAAAATATTAGATCACATTTCCTCCTCTGAATTTTGTTTGGCAAAGGAAACAATAAAAATATTTGGATCACATTGCTTCCTCTGAATTTTGTTTGGCAAAGGAAACAATATAGTGAGATAGTCAGTAAATTGGTTGAATAAATAAAAACAAAGCGACTTAATCAATCACTCCATCTTACCTGATTCTTGAGTCTAAATTTATCAGATTAATCCTAATCTGAAGCCTCTCGGATTTACTGGGTCATCAGAAAAGTCAGGATGTATTTTTCGCTCGTTTTTTCTGTGCAAAAATGCATCAAGATTTTTCTGAAGACACAATTGTATAAACATTGTATAAGGATTCTAAACTCAATTCATTTCGATTTAACAAATTCATCAAGTGCCTTTCAGTTAATAGCAAATTTATTGATCATTCTGCCCTCCAAACCTCATATCGACAGTGATATATACGTTCCACGTGGGAAATCTGGAATTACCTAATCATGCCAAGTAGACTAACCATCTGGTCTAGGTGCAAACTCATACGCTGGCATTGCTGGATATGCCAGTGAGGACCTTAAAGCAAAACATGGTATCTTCTCTCTAGCTTTGGAGGTTACATTTCCAGTTACTATGTATTTCCAGGCAGGTAATGAAATCTGAGGATGGGCAGACCTGAGAAGTTCATCCTAGCTGCTGTGGTAGGGGACTTAATTCCATTCGCATAATGGTCTATCTCTCGGCTGGTCCATGAGGTCTACTACACCTGACAGCACTCTGATCCTAGCTCTAATTAGCACAGTGTAGACAAGTCCCCCCCAGAAAAAGATATGGCATCGTCAAAACAATGAATTCAGGTCAAACCTGTGACTAGCCTGGGAGGCTACCTCTTTGAGAGGGGAGTCAAGGATGTTAGATAGTAATATTAAATTACTCAAGCTCAATTATCATTCTCCAACTGTATTAATTCATTATTGTGTGCTAGTCAACACAAATACCTGTGACTGGGTAATTTACAATAGATAGAGGTTGGTCTAACTCATAATTCTTTTTTTTTCTTTTTAGAGAGGTTTTTGCTATAGGGTGGATGCAGTCACCAGAAAGACAGGGAGAGTCAGAGAGATAGAAAGTGAGAAATCCCCCCCGGGGGTGGGAGGGGATGGCCACACCGCAATCCTTTCTCCCCCATTCTCCTCTCAGGATCTTGAGCACGCACACACATGTGCCCAGCGTGAATTTAAGCCACCGGGTCCGGGACTTGAACCACGGTCGGCTATATGGGAGTCCAGCAAAATAGCCATATGCTAACTGCTGGTCCCGCTAACTCATAATTATGGTGGTCGGGAATTCTAAGAGGATGGGTCTGGCATCTGCCAGCCTCTAGTCCTAAGTTTCAGCATGGCAGAGAGAAGCAGGGAAATTGCCAGCCATGTGTTGAGAGAGAGAGAAAGGGGAAGAGGAAATGAAACAGACTTTTCCACTTCCTGTCTGTCTCTCTCATGCTTCCAGCGGATTGGCTGGTGCCCACCCTCATCAAAGGCGGATCTTCCCCTCATTTCATTGACTCAAGTGCCAATCTTGCCTGGCAAGGTGCCCACCACATTGAAGGCATCCAAACAACAGAAGTGATAACACTAATTACTTATTGGAGTTATCTTGAGGATTAAGTGAGTTAATGTATGTAAAGCGCTTTTATCAGAGCCTGGAACAGAATAAACATTAGACAGTAGGGGCTCTAACAAGGAATTATGTTGCAAATTGGCTTTGGGCATAATTGTTACAATCCTACTTGGGGACCTCTTATTTATCTCCTAATTAGACTGGCTCTCATGATGTTCAACAGGTGTCTTGCGTGGAGACCTTCAACCTCTAAGGCCACATGGTGCTGAGCAACCCCACGGATATGTGAAAAAGCAGGCAGCTACTCAGATTCCACTGGCTCTCCCCCTCAAACCCAGATGTTTGACATCTCGCCAATGGCATCCAAGACCTTCCAGATTGGGAACCAAATGAGCGCAGTGAGAGAGGAAGCAGCGTTAGAGAAAGCACCACAGGGAGCAAAGCAATACACAGGCAGGAAGCTCAGCACAAGCCCGACTGACATCACTGCGTTTCCCTGCTCTCAGCCCCGTCCCAGACCCCCAGCACGCACACCCACACCACACCCCTTCTGCACCAGCTGGCTTTCTCACTCCCATTTTTCTATTTAAATGCTGGTGTTTTCTAAAATCAGTTTTTTACCATTTCACTCTCCTTCGCTTGTCACTCTGAAGAGTTGCAGAAGAGGAGTTTTGCTTCATTTCATTTAAAAGAATTTTCTTATTCATGATAGAGCACATGCGTGTGCATGAGAGCAAGAGAGAAGCATTCTCCCCAGGGCTCAGTTACACCACAATTCCTATCGCCAGTCCTCCAGCCCTAAATCCTGGGCAAGCACACACAGAGCAGACCTGTCAGGGACTCAGACCAGGGTCAACATGTGGCTCCCAGCTCTGCTCTAGACACCGCCAGCTACTGGGCCCAGAAGAGGAGATTTCAGGGATCTAGGAGCATGGTGCTGTCACCTGAGTCACTCTCTCTGATGGTCCCTTTCCTGTTTTAATAGTTAAGTAGGAGCTGGTTCAGCCTCTGTTGTAGTCTCTGTCTAGACGGGAAGAAGGACAGAGGATGAAGGGAAGGAAGGGAGAGAGAGGGGTGGAAGGAGAAAGGGAGGGAAAACAGCATAAACATAGCATGTCTCTGACCTTCTCTTTCCCGACAGTAGGGGCAATCCCAGTGGTTTGGTTTCTGCCAAGGCAGAGCTTCACACAAGTGATGGTTCCCTTGGTAAGAACACAGGGGGAACAAGTTGAGGACGATGACTTTGGGGTCTTGAAAGGACAGGCAGATTCAGTAGCCACAAGCAGATTTTGATTAGAAATGGGAATTTTGTCTATGAAATTACTTCCTCCTATTTTCATAGCAGTGGAAAAATAAACTAAATGTGCTGAAAACAGCTTTGTTTTATTTTGCTTTTGCTATATAAGGTGTGTGCTTGCCAGAGAGAGAGAGAGGGAGACAGAAAAAGGGAAAATGAGAGATCACCCCTTTGGGGAAATGGACATGTTGCAATCCCTTCTTCTCCATTCTTTTCTAGGACTTTTGGGCACATATTCACACACACCCGGCATGATTTTCGGGCCACCAGGTTCAGGACTTGAACCTTAGTCAGCCTCATGGGAATCCAGTTTCTTAACCACATACCACCTGCTGGTCCTCCCCTAAAATATGCCTTTTAAAGAAAAAGAACAGACTATTCACATCAAGCACTTTCTTGAATCACAGTGCTAAAGGCTGTATATCAGCCCTCAGTGACAGCCACCCCTCAGCTGGGGTAGGGGTGACAAGGAATGTGTGAAGGTGCATTCCTCAGTCTATGTGAGTGCTTTCCTCCCACTGCATTGTCCCAGAGGGGCTCCATGACAGCTGGAGTCCTCAGTGTCTGTCCCAAAAAAGTACTGCCCTCAGCTGGCACTGAACGGCCATACTTGGGGAAGTCGACCCGTCAATGCAGGTTGATTCGTGTCACAATGACGCTAGCGTGTCCGTACTAAAAGAACTTTATGAGTAGGTTTTGCCAGTAGCTAGCACAACCACAGCAAAGAAAGCAGGATTTTGTGGAAAAGGAGGAATGTTTTCAAGGTAAAGGAAAAATTTTCAAAAAATAGATCTCTGTGCAGCTGTTTCGCTTCTCAGATATACAATTTGTTCTTTTAAAAAGATCCTCTACAGAATAGAATGCCACATATGAGGGCCACAGTTAAAAAGTTTTGCACTGCATTTCCATTGTCCTCTAAGACGTTAGTTGTGTCACCGCCAAAGAGCAACAGTAAGTTGCCATTTACTATCGTTTGCGTAGTCGATATTTTTATAAGGCATTTCTAAATGACATGCTGTCTTAGTTCGTTATGGCATTGCCAGTCGACATACTTGTGACTGGGTGATTTATAAAGAAAATTGAAATTCCTTTTAAAACGCATGATGCTGGTGGCTGGAAAGTCCAAAGGCATCATAAAATGCTGGCAGGCCGGACTTCGAGCAGAGCAGTGTGTGTCTGTATACTCAGAGCGCCCACCCACCTCGTTTCTTCCTGAATATACACGCCACAACTCAGTCATGGGGCCCACCCTGATAACTTCATCACACCCAAACGCTGCACCCAGGGACACGATAGAGGGATTACATTTCTACTTAACACCCTTACAATACAATCAAGTCCCAGCCCACAGATTCTTAGGGAACACCCGAATCAAATTCAACAACATGAACGTTGGGGGACAAACCACTGTCCAAACCACGACAGACAGACAATCCGTGCCCAGGAGCGAGCCAGGAGCAGCACTGCCCCTCTCATGTAAATGAATACCCAGTTACTTATCTGTCTGACTGGACTGTGGGCAAATGATGGGCTCCTAACAAAAGGTGCGGGGCCAATGGATAGATCATAGCAGCCACTGCACTAGGGACAGGAAATGATTTTCCTCTGGAAGACTTGCTGGTTTCTCCCTCAGTGGGAAACACCCTTTTCTCTTGTTTTGTGAAGCAAAGCAGCATCAGTTAGGCACTGCCTAAGTGCCTGTGAGATTGTCTAAGACACTGAGATGCAAACTACAAAGCCAAGGCAACATAGTCACAATAAATGCCACAGGGCCTTACAAAGATGGGTCGTTGCATCATATGAATTTCAAATGTATCATTGTGCTCCTGGTGAGAAAAAGGTAGAAATCCACTTAGCTACATGATAATGTCAACATATTTTACTCAGTAGAGGGAGGGGTTGGCCAGGGTAGCGTCTGGAAAGGAAGAGTCACATAAGCAAACACTGGTGGGACTTGGGATCCAGGGGGACCCTGGCCTCAGGGCTTGATGCATCCAGTCTAAGTGGCAAGGATAGCCATTGTGTAGCAACCTGACACCAGCCAATATCCAAACCACACCATGAGTTTTCCCCATACTGCTGGGAGCTCACTGGGCACACTGCTAGCCAGACTTCAGTGGCTCTCAGGTTACCTGGAGAAGGTGTGGAGGAAAGAACCCTACCCAGTCTCCGCTCTCCAACGTCAGTCTGCTGTCAGCAGTAAGGTCCCTTCAGCTTGGTTCATGATTTTTTTTTTATAGACCAGATTAGTTTATTTTTAACACCTATCACGTCATGAATTCATAGGGAATAGGTTCCAGTAGCTCAGGCTTCTTTCCATTGGTTCTCACAAAGTGTGCTTCTCTGGGTGGAGCAGGCTGGTGCTTTAGTTGAACCCAGGTACCTTCCTCTTTGGCTTCTTTCTTTTTCTGGTCATTTGCCTTCACACGTTTTAGGAAGTGATCTCTGCGTTTAGAATGTTTAATATGCTCAATACACACATTGATTCTCTAGGCAAAAATCTTGCTCTTAACTTGTTTGTTCACAACAATGCCAACAGCATGCTGGGTAGCATTGTAGACTCTTCCAGTTTTGCCATGGTCACATTTGTGGGACATTCCTTTTTGAACAGTACCCATTCCCTTAATGTCTACAATATCACCTTTCTTATAGATTCGCATAAATGTTGCCAAAGGAACCACTCCATGTTTTCTAAAAGGCCTGGAGAACATGTATCGGGTGCCTCTCCTCTTTCTCTTTGTGTTCGTCATTTTGGTTAATTACTGGAAGATGGTGATTCCGGCCAAAAGGCGGTTCATGAATTTGTTCAGAGACATGGATCCAAAAAATCATTCAGCGAATCTGACAACTAGACCATGGAGTAGGATGGCTTCAACAGGCAGAGAGCACCTGGGCCGGTAGCAACACCCTGTGGGATTCCTCGGGTCTCTGTTCACAAGCCAGACGGAAACTGAAAATGAAAACAATCGTTAGCTAACCATTTTAAAATGCGCACTGACATAGCTCACACGCCGTCGTGTTGTGATTAAAAGTCGCACTAGATGTTGAAAACTGTGCCCCGGTTCACCTCTAAAATGGGGTTCCAAAATTTTGTGCTATAAGGATGAAATCATTTAATTTATTTAAAGTGCCTAAAATAGGAACTGACACAAAATAGACATTATGCTAATGCTTGCTATTAATACCTTCTATCTTATTTCATTAACATTGGAAGAGAAAGTAACCAATGCATACATAAAAGTTTTAAATAAAACATTATGAGATACAGGATTTAGAGACAGCGTTCATTTTAGCTTCAGAGGAAAAAAAAAAACAGAAAATAAAACCTTAGGAAACTAAACTCTAAAATGCTAAAGTGTTCTATTTACTTTGGAATTCTAAAATTATTTTCAAAAAGTAATTCTTCAAAATCTGAATTAGCTGAGGGATCATCTACTTAATAATGTTTGCCAAATAGGGATTTCGTATGTTTCTTGAGGTAATCCTTTAATTATAGATTCATTTCAAACCTATTAGTTTCAAATACATTTAAGATCTAAGATTACATTTAAGATCAAGATCTTTAAAAATGAACCTTTTTCTTCCAATTAGATTTATTTGCCAAAGAAGAAGCTATCTTTTCATTTTGAACCTTTTGACTAACGTAGACTTAACAAAACCCATCCCAGCTGCAAATTATGCAGCTTTGCTGTCCGTCCCTTTGAAGAGAATGGAAGCTCCACTGTTGACACCCAACTCAAAATAACCTGCAGGGAAAATTCCTAAGTAGATTATTTTTTCCACATTTGAGATTCCAGTGGAAAAATATGGCATTTGGAGTTGAGAAGCTTAGTAATAGAAAAGTTATGTATTGGGGAGGGGGGGGAACCTGACTAAATTGTCACTGGTAACAAGATGACATGACAGAAACGGAGAGCACAATATAGGTTCTCATTGATGGGATCTACTGGGTGTGTCGTTAGGGAGAGGACAGAGAGGAAAGGACAGTGAGGGGCTTAGCAGAGCCACAAGCTTTATAAAAGTGGGGGCCAGATGCTGGTGGTGGGGTAAAAAATGACACTCTCCAGGGCACTCCCACATGGGAAGAGTTCTGGAGATCGTCTTCACTACCCCAAGTACACGCATGACTGTGAGCCAGGGCTGGCTGAAGGCTGGAAGTGGATTGCAGCCCTGGGAACCTGTCGGGAGTGATGTCTCTCTCCCTCTCACTACCTCCCTCACTCAGGGAGGAAATAAATAAAATAAACCAAAAAGATTTATAAAAGCTTTATAGAAGTTACAGCAAAAGAAAAAAGGTCAACACTTAACAAAGCAAATACCATGCAAGTTTAATTGGGGAAGAGACCAAGGGACGTACAAGGAGCTGTGTGGACCGCGTTCAGCTTCACTACGTCCACCCCTTCCAGGTGACAACGGAGTCAGTTCACTTTCCCTTAATACACGTATCTTCTGTTAATAAGCTACTCAACTCTAAATGTGGTTTTCTCCACTGGCATCTGAATGTGGAAAAAATATTGGGTTGACGTAAAAGTCAAGATGCATTTTTTGCATGGAAAAATATGTCATGACTTTTCCGACAACCCAGTAATCTAATTAGAACTTTTCCTGTAGGTTTCTTTGATTTCCTGGCCAGCAGCAGACCTTTCCTTGCTTTTCAAAGGGACGGACAGCAAAGCAGATGCTCTGCACCCACTCCTGGGGCAACATCTGTGTGTGTGTCTGTGCACATGTGGGAAGTTTGGGGGGTAAGCACAGTCAACTCTAAAAGGCTGTGAATGAGGAAAAAGATATCCTATTTGAAACTGTTACTCTTTCTTCATTTCTGTATTTTTTATAGCATAGAAATCTTGAGAACTGCTCCCAAAGTATAAATAAATAATGATAAAGGTAACAGGTTTGAATGAAGTATCTTAGTTCAGTAACAGAATAGAGAAGTTATTTCTCTTATGATTCTTTTTTATTTTGTGAATTTTGTCTTAATTTAGGGCTTAGGGTGATAATAAATTCAATAGCAGCTTTGCTTTTCATACTCATAAATCGCTGCATTCAGCTTTGTGATGTATTGTAAATACTTGAGTATCACTCAGTAGATGGGAGCAAAATACTTGTGACTACAGACTCAGAAGAAACATTGTTTTTCTTTAAAATCGCAAAAACTTTCTAGCTACTAAAAGCTGTTACCATGCATCTTAGACCATTTCAGGCTGCTACAACAGAATATATGAGGCTGGGTAATTTATAATAAACAGCTGTTTATTTTCCACAGTTCTAGAGTCTAGGAAGTCCACATCAAAGGACGTCCATCTACCAAGAGCCTTCTTACTGTGTCATCTCATGGCAGAAGGCAGATGGGCAAGAGAACACAAGATGGGGACCAGCAGATGGCATAATGGTTACATCGCTCGACTCCCATGTAGTCAACCGCGGTTCGAGTCCTGGACACGTTGGCTTAAACTCACACCTGGTGCATGTGTGTGTGTGTCCAAAGTACCAAAGGAAAATGGAGGAGAAGGGGTTGTGGTGCAGCCATTTCCCTGGCGGGGGTGATTTTTGACTTTCTGTCTCTCTATCTTTTTCTCTCTGGTGAGTGCACACATTCTATAGCAAAAAATCTCTAAAAAGAGAGAGAGAGAGAGAGAACACAAGAGTGAGCAATGAGGAGTTGGATGCACATTTATAGCAAACCCACTCCCCCAGGACCTAATCACATCTCATCAGGCCCCACCACTCTCAACACTGTTACATTGGGGTTTTAGTTTCCAGCACATGAACTTTGGGGGATACATGTTCAAACCACACCAACATGTTACTACACATCTTAGCAGTGGCAATGTTCCCACTGCACTCTCCAGCAGGTCTGCCCATGGTCTGAGAGGTTCTCCTTATGGTCTGCCATGAAGAGCCACATGTCAGTCTACCTCTGACCCTAATTTCCTTGATTCCTTGGTGCAGTCAGATCTGTCCAGGGAGAGCTTTGACAAACCACTCATCTAGACATAGGAAGGATCTCTTCACTACATAGTTCCAATAAGGGTGGTCAAAAAGGGGGCCCTGTCCCATCGTCCCTTCCTATGCTTACTTGAGTTTGTGAGCTGTCCTAAAAGAGCATATGCTACTTAAGCCAGAGACGCTCTGAGCACACACCTCAGCACAATTCTAGAAGTGCTGAGTAGCCCTGAGAAGACACAACTCAAAACAAGCAAGAACTGATCTTCAAATCTTTTACTTCTAAAGAGAACATACCTACTCTCCTCTTTATGAATTTGCTGTGCACAAAATGCTGATATCTACATGGCTGTGCTATTTTTTTTTCCTTTTTTTGGAGAGGATTTTTTCGCTATAGGGCGCGTGCGCTCGCCAGACAGACAGAGAGAGACATAGAGACAGAAAGCGAGAAATCACCCCCCAGGGGGGATGGTCACGCCGCAATCCCTTCTCCTCCATTCTCCTCTCGGGATCTTGGGCACGCACGCACACACGCCCGGCGTGAGTTTTAAGCCACCGGGTCCGGGATGCGAACCGCGGTCGACTACGTGGGAGTCCAGAGACATAGCCATTACGCTAACTGCTGGTTCCCTGTGCTATTTATTTTTAACCACACACTCACACACAAACACACAAATAAACACCTAAATATACATCTTGTTCACACATGCAAGAAATTGAGCTAAAGATTCTTTTTAGGAAATTATAGGTTCTGGCTTTCTATGACTAAGGCGGGAGAGATTATACACCAGTCAAGAGGCTGCTTCTTGCCCGCTGCATGCCAGCACACGGGTGGCATGTGCTGTGTGCAGAGAAGGAGGGTCTTTGATGCCATGAATGCTGGTCTCAATGCTCTGGCTTCAGCGCTGCTCTCTAGCCTCGGTAGGAGTCCATGCCATATGGTGTGCTGCTCCCCTGGGCTCTGAGCATAGGGTTACAGTAATGACAAGGAAAAATGGTAACAGCATTGCAAGGTGATGACAGTGTTGCAGAAGTCATAGGGTTTTGAATGTGGTGGTGACAGATGGTTGTCTAAAGGACTCTGAAAAAACATTTTTTTAAAGAAAGAATATCTCTATACCCCTCACTCCCTAAAGTCTTCCCCTGAGGGTCTTCTTGGAGACCTGTTTCCCTCATTCCTTCATTACCCAATTTTACTCTGATATCATGCATTGCCAATTCCCTTTTCTAGAACTGCACTGTACAATACAGTAGCCATCAACCACATGTGGCTGTTTCAATTTCTATTCAAATCAATGGAAATGAAATAAAATTTAACTTCAGTTCAACTACAGTAGCTGTATTTCCAGGGCTGAAGAGCTGCA
>NW_006159504.1:1930307-1944177 GCF_000334495.1 Tupaia belangeri chinensis | reverse complement strand
TTAGCACTGGTCTAGAAACCAGCTCTTCATTCTCACCACTCGGTAGTCACTCATGCTGGAATCCTGAGGACCCAGCATCTAATCCTGGCAAATTTGCTCTTCTGTCTAGAGCCTCTCCTTCCTCCTTTCCACCACATCCTCTAGTAGTGAGTCTAGTCACAATATTTCACTCCAGCTTCGAATAGTTACTGATCAAAGCATTTCCTTTTCAAAACACTACAGTGTCATCCAAAACCAAGTTCTTGGAATATGGTTGGAAAAACTCTAATTATTGCTTCAGAGACCATAATATTGGGGCATATATCTCAACAACTCAAGAGATGCTTAGGTCAAGAAGAGTAATCATATTCCTACCCAGAGTTTAATAAAGGGTCTACTAGACAGATTCAGCAACCTCAAATTACCTATGGTCAAGGTCCTTGGAATGCCCTTTGGAAACTGATTGAAACTACCAGAATGTTGCCATTGCAGGAACGAGCAAATACATCAGGAACGACAGCTAATGTTTACTGAACGCATGATCAGTGTGAGTGCTCCAGACTTTCTCCTTTCAATCCACAGCAATCCTTTTACAACTCAAGAAACTAGTGTTCAGATAAATTATACAATTTATTTAAAATAACAGAGCACAGCGGAAGAAACAAGATTTGAACTCATGTCTTTCTCCAGAGCCCAAGACCTTAAGCCCAAGACCTTCGTTGTCTTTAATATCATATACTTTGTTCTTCCTAGCTCTTTTACATATTATCTCCTCTGATTGTTCCGGAAGTCTTATAAAGTAGTCCGGGGCCTCATACTAGTACTTGACACACAGTGTCTGACGACTAAAGACTGTACTATTTTTCCAACTTACAGATAAACAATCTGAACCTCAGAGACATTAAAGGCTCAGGGACACCTAGAAATTAAGTGGCAGACCTGGAAATTGTGCCCGGATCTCTTGATCTCATGCAAGAGCTAACACCCCACCAACAGTGCTTCAAGATTAAATAAATGATGTCTAAAATAATGGGTGCTGTCCTAGGGCGTTTCCCCTAAAAGCAGGAAGGGTTTCTAGTGCCAAAGAAAATGGCTACTGGCTTCCTCCCCTGCACCCACTCTGAAAAAGCCATAGAAGTGAGGAGATTGATTAGTCTCTGAACATAGCAGGAATTAGCACTGGTCTAGAAACCAGCTCTTCATTCTCACCACTCGGTAGTCACTCATGCTGGAATCCTGAGGACCCAGCATCTAATCCTGGCAAATTTGCTCTTCTGTCTAGAGCCTCTCCTTCCTCCTTTCCACCACATCCTCTAGTAGTGAGTCTAGTCACAATATTTCACTCCAGCTTCGAATAGTTACTGATCAAAGCATTTCCTTTTCAAAACACTACAGTGTCATCCAAAACCAAGTTCTTGGAATATGGTTGGAAAAACTCTAATTATTGCTTCAGAGACCATAATATTGGGGCATATATCTCAACAACTCAAGAGATGCTTAGGTCAAGAAGAGTAATCATATTCCTACCCAGAGTTTAATAAAGGGTCTACTAGACAGATTCAGCAACCTCAAATTACCTATGGTCAAGGTCCTTGGAATGCCCTTTGGAAACTGATTGAAACTACCAGAATGTTGCCATTGCAGGAACGAGCAAATACATCAGGAACGACAGCTAATGTTTACTGAATGCATGATCAGTGTGAGTGCTCCAGACTTTCTCCTTTCAATCCACAGCAATCCTTTTACAACTCAAGAAACTAGTGTTCAGATAAATTATACAATTTATTTAAAATAACAGAGCACAGCGGAAGAAACAAGATTTGAACTCATGTCTTTCTCCAGAGCCCAAGACCTTAAGCCCAAGACCTTCGTTGTCTTTAATATCATATACTTTGTTCTTCCTAGCTCTTTTACATATTATCTCCTCTGATTGTTCCGGAAGTCTTATAAAGTAGTCCGGGGCCTCATACTAGTACTTGACACACAGTGTCTGACGACTAAAGACTGTACTATTTTTCCAACTTACAGATAAACAATCTGAACCTCAGAGACATTAAAGGCTCAGGGACACCTAGAAATTAAGTGGCAGACCTGGAAATTGTGCCCGGATCTCTTGATCTCATGCAAGAGCTAACACCCCACCAACAGTGCTTCAAGATTAAATAAATGATGTCTAAAATAATGGGTGCTGTCCTAGGGCGTTTCCCCTAAAAGCAGGAAGGGTTTCTAGTGCCAATGAAAATGGCTACTGGCTTCCTCCCCTGCACCCACTCTGAAAAAGCCATAGAAGTGAGGAGATTGATTAGTCTCTGAACATCGCCTAAAAATCATGAGGAAGCCTTGAAGAAGGATTTTTTCCTCCTGTTTGGAAGTAAACTAGTAACTTGAACAGGCAGAAAGTCAGTGCCAAACACAGAGACAGTCGGGAAGATGCCCGCCATGTTGTGTACTCTTTCTTCACACCCTGACCCTGCATGTGAGTGTGAACTCGGGTCCACCCTGCCCCTGTGGGAAGAGGAGAGCCATGTAGCGACCTCTGCCAGCACCAGGCAATGTCCTTTGGGACATATTGGAACCTGCTGGGGCAAAACTTCAGCAGCAAGAGATGTCTGTGGTAGGGACACCTCTGGGGACCCTCTCCTCTCTCCATCTCCTCACCACACCCCGTGGGTTAGGAAAAACTCAAAGGATGACATTAAGAAAAACAGCAGGGCTTGAGTGAGCTGTTGGGATCTCTCTGGGCCAGAGGCTCACCAGAGGGGGATTGGGAGGGGGGGCGGGGGGGGTACTAAGGATTTGAAGAATTCAGAGTGTAGGACCAAAGACTTCTCTGTGTTCAGACACCAACCCAAACCTCCTAAGGAAGAGAACAAGGTGAATGTCAAGAGTGTGTCTTTCTCCCAGAGCTACAGTAAGAGAGCCAAGGGTAACAGAAAATTCCAAGGGCTGTAAGAACTCAGGGAAAAAATAACATTTGAGAAGCATCAGCACTTTAAAGGGAAACAAACCAAAGAAACTAGTAGGGATTACAGAATTAATTAACCAGAAATGACAGGAATTTGAAGTTAGCATAAATAAACATCACCAGGGAAGTGAGGAAGACAGCAGAAACCAGAGGCAAGTGCATGAAGTGCGGGAATGTCTAACTGGGGATAGTAAGTGTGAAAGATGTAACTGCTGGAACAAAGAATGCCACTGATGCATGAAACAGCAACATGAACGGAGAAAATCACAGGTTACCAAGCTGGAGGATACAGCGGAGGAACTCCAAGGCAGACAGCAGGAAAGGATTACGTGGTAGAAAAAGTGAGGGAAACCTCAAAGAAAGGACAGGGAAAGAAATGCCAATATGTATCGAACAGGAGCCCCAGAAGAAAAAATGTAACAAGTGAAGTGAGGATATTTAGGAAAATATTTGCTTGAAATTTCCCAGATTCAAACAAGACAGATGAGAAAACACCACGTTAGACATGTTAGAATAACAGTTAAGAAAATCAATGACAGAGACATTTCTAAAATATTCTGGCCTCGCACGGTTAGTCACACAGAGACTACGAGCACGATTGGCAGAGTGCTTCAAGGAAATAGAAGCAATAAAATAATGGGTGACTAGAAACAATGATGTCATTATTGTTCAGATAAATCTATGTGTATTAAGTGCTAATTAAAGCCATATTTTAATGTGAATGGAGGAGACACTAGAAGAAATATACTAACCAAGAATCCGACTTACTGGAGAAGGCATAATCTTTGACAAGTTTTAGGAAAGGTCCTGTGGGCCAGCTGGTGGTCGGTCTGGTGGTTAAGGAAGCTGGATCCCACATGCTTGACTACATGGTTCAAGTCCAAGACCCAGTAGCTTAAGAAACACTCTAGGAATGTGTGTGCCTGTGTCTAAAATTCCAAAAGGAACCAAAGGAAGGAGAAATGGAGGAGGAGGAATTGTGGCATGATCATCCTTCACAGGGATGGCGTTCTCTCTCTCTCTCTCTCTCTCTCTCTCCAGCAAACACACATGTTCTCTAGCATTTGTTTTTTAATTAAGAAAAGGCCAGTCCTCCAGCACAGCAGTTAAGCCCTGTGTGTAAGGAGTGGAATCTTACACGGCTGACCACAATACAAATCCTAGCACTAACAGCTTGGAAAACCTGCCAGGTGTGTGTGTGTGCATACCCTAAATCATCCTGTTACGGAGGAAAAATGACTGTGGTGTGACCATGCCCCCACTGGGGCGATGCTTTCTCTCCCTGGCAAGTTCACATGCCTCGTGGCAGTAATAATAATAAATTTTAAAGTCCTGTGAATTTGTCGAAGACCCCTCATATGTGCATTCAGTGGGGTCTTTGCAACAGCTGAAAACAATGAACATATTTCGCTTACAATACCATGGCTAGATAAGCCAGATTTGAAATGGAAAAGAAAAAAGAGAACAGCTTGAGATCCTTGGCATAGTATGATGTATGCAATTTAAAAAGACGTGCAGATATCCTGACAATTTGTGAGGATACAACTCCATGCATGCACATGAACATGCGACAGATGAATTGGAGAGAGACATCTTAAATACAGAAGGGTGGAGATAGGAAAGAAAGAAGCAAGATACGATCAAACAAAAGAAGTGACTGCAGAAACATATGGCAAGAAACCTACCACATGGTAAACTCAATTCTGTACCCTGGGGGCCCCCCGACCACCACACACCAAATAAATAAAGTCAGGAGTGGAGCTTCCAAGTACAGGGAAGCTTCCATTTTGTGTGTGGAGCAGACGCAGGTAAGAGAAGGGAATGTGCAGCAGGCTTCCTGGGTGGAAGCCTGGCTCTGCAAAGATGGCTTCGGGAAGTTATTCCACAGCTTCACACCCCAGTTCCAGCATCTGTGAAAAACTGGGTATAGTAGGGCTTACGCCAAGGATGGTGGTGAGGACCAAGTGAATTCGCATGTGTAAGGCAGTTAGAGTAGTACCGGGCATAAAGGAATCGAGTGACTAAATCAGGAGGCCTAGCTGCTGAACTCTGTGCTCTGCAGCTGGGTTCACACAGGAGGTCTGGGCTTGCTCCCCCGTCCAACCTGAAGGCGGGTGCAGTGGCCTGTACCTGTACTCAGCGACTTGGAGATGCTGAGACGGGAGCATCTTGACATGGTAAGACTCTGTCTTAAAAAAAAAAAAAAAAAAAAAAAGTGGTAATCATGCTGGGAAAAGAATTTTTTTTTTTGAGATTTTTTTTTTTTGCTATAGGGCGTGTGCGCTCGCCAGACAGACAGAGAGAGACATAGAGATAGAAAGCAAGAAATCATCCCCCAGGGGGGATGGCCACACCACAATCCCTTCTCCTCCATTCTCCTCTCGGGATCTTGGGCATGCACGCACACACGCCCGGCATGAGTTTTAAGCCACCGGGTTCGGGACGTGAACCGCGGCCGACTACGTGGGAGTCCAGAGACATAGCCATTACACTAACTGCTGGTTCCCAAGAAATGTTATACACTGTAAAGATATATGTGATTAAATGTAATATAAAAATACTAAAATTTAAAAAATTTAAATGCATAGTAACATATTCTCTTTCTTAATGGAATACCTGGTAATACTTTTTTTTTTTTGAGAGGATTTTGCTATAGTGCGCGTGCACTCACCAGACAGACAGAGAGAGACAGAGAGACAGAAAGCGAGAAATCACCCTCCAGGGGGAATGGCCATGCCGCAATCCCTTCTCCTCCATTCTCCTCTCGGGATCTTGGGCACACACGCACACACGCCCGGTGTGAGTTTTAAGCTACCGGGTCTGGGACTCGAACTGCAGTCAACTACGTGGGAGTCCAGTGACATAGCCATTATGCTAACTGCTGGTCCCGACCTGGTAGTACTTTACATTATTTTATTTTATTTTATTCTATTTTACTTTTAATGCCAGAGGGTGCATTTATGCATGAGCGAGACAGAAAAGGGAAAGAAAGAAAGAAGAAAAGAAAAGAAAAAGAGAGGAGAGAGAGAGAGGAGAAAGAAAGAAAAAAAGAAAGAAAGAAGGAAAGAAAAGAAAGAAGGGAAGGAAGGAAGAAAGAAAGAAGAAAGAAAAAAGGAGAGGAAGGTAGAGAGAGAGAAAGCACCCCAACAGCGCCTAGTCATGCTGCAGTCTCTTTTCCTTCAGTTCTTCGTTCCATCAGGATCCCAAGCATACACACATATGCCTGCAATGCTTTTCAAGCTACCAGGGCCAGGACATGAACCCTGGCCCACCATGCAGGATCGGGTTTGTATTTTAAAGCAGATATACAATGAGTTTCTGGAAGTTTAAATCATAGCAATAAACATACACATGTTAAAGAAATTACTTACATAATGGGTTTCTGAACCTTCAGGATAAAGGGAATTCTAAATTTGAGAAGGGAATTGATAATATGTTTCAATGAATCATCGTGTAACATGTTTTCATCTTTGTATTTTTTGACAGTCTCTAATGGAAAATATGTTAAAACTATTACCTAAATGAATCACAAAGTGAGGTGCTTATTAGCTTCCTTATTTTTAAATGACAGTGCAGGCATATGTGAGAGAGGCGAGAGCGTGCACACCCCGTGGTCTGGTCATGCTCTCATTCTCTTTCCCCAGCTCTCCAGATCCCTGGGATCTCGGGTGAGTATGAGCACCCAGTGTGTTTCAGGTCAGCCTTGGATTTGAACTCACAGGTGACCATATGGTCTCCAGCGCTTCTGCTCCGTAGCCCAGGGATTGCCCCGATAGGCAGGACCATGTGATAGCTATTTCTAAAAGAGCAAGCCTGGCTGTGACACCTTATCACTAAATCAATATTTACTAATCACCCTAAAACACCAAATTTTCATTTTTTAGAATTTTTAAGGACTTGATTTTTAAAGGCTTGATGTAAGTCTATCTTCACAAACTGGCTATAGTTTTATTTTGCACTGATTCTATGATTATTTTTGACTGTCTTCTTACATAGCTAATAAATCTGTGAAGCCTGGCATTGCGTTGTCTTCACCTGCCTGCGGCCCAGCTGACAGAAGGAGCTCAGGAAAGATGTAACCATCTCTCTCCAAAATGGCGACTAGAGTGAGATGGTTTCCCAGTACATAAAAGTCCTCAGCAGCTTCACAATGGCTAAATCAGCTGCATAAACAAAAGCTAATGTAATGCAGGTGATGCCAAAACCTCATCTGTGGTTTGGTAGACTCAGAAAACCCTTCTGGATCACAGAGTCCTGTCTTTCATCTTGTCTTCAGTATTGCTGTCACCAATTAGACAGTAATTTAAGTTAACACTCATCTCAGCTGTTTTTGGTTCTAATCCTGCACCTATAAACTTTTTTTTTTTTTTAGGTTTTTGCTGTAAGGTACATGTGTTCACCAGAGAGAGACAGGGAGAGGCAAAGAGAGGGAGAATGAGAAAACACACACCAGGGCAGATGGCCACACTGCAATCCCTTCTCCTCCACTCTCCTCTCAGGATTTTGGGCATGCACATACACATGCCTAGCATGATTTATCAAGCTTCCAGGTCCAGGACCTGAACCGTGGTTGGCCGTGTGGAAGTCCAGCACCTTAACCACTATGCCACCTGCTGGACCTTCCCCAAGGAGCATTTAAACGAAGACAATTGCCGCTGTTTTCTGTGAGCCAGGCACAGAGTGAAAGACTTGAAGTCATTAGCGTTGGTTTTCTACAAAGAATGCAAAGGACATATTAGTGTCCTCCTATACCGGGCTCAAGAAATAGCCTCAGAAAAGTTGAGCGAGCCTCCAAGGCCATGGACCTACAAGGAGTTTGTGACCCCAGAGTCACATCTACCATCATAGCTTGGTCCCATTTACACCCCCCCACACTCTTCTGCATTGCAGGTAGGACTGCAAAAGGACACCAAGGCCCAGTGGCCATTCCCCCCGAACCTGGGTCTCTGGATATGCCTGTCGGCTCTGAGTGCAGAGGACAGCAAGACTGTCCCAGTATCAGAGTTCCTCACTGTCTGTCACTTGGAGATCCTTACTATTGGAGACCTTGCTGCCCTAGGTCCACCCCGGGGGTGTCGTCTTCCTTTCTCACTGTTTGAGCCCTCACACTGCAGTTTGAATCCCACCTGCAGAAGGCTTTCAAGTGCTGAGGCAGCTAACACTCTTATGTGCTTGTCTGATAGCACCTACTCAGTAAGCCCCCTCCCATACATCCCACCCTGCCCACCATGTCTTTTGACTTTCTTGGGCTTCCCAAGGTTCCCTGTCTTTTTGTTTTTTTGTTTGGAAGTTTTTGCCTTAGTATGCATGTGCTAGCAAGAGAGACAGAGACAGTGAGAGGGAAAACGAGAAATCACCGCCAGGGAAGATGGCCACGTGCAATCCCCTCTCCTTCATTCTCCTCCTGGGATCTTGGGCATGCAGGCACACATGCCTGGCTGCTTATTGGCTTTTGTGGGTCACATTGGACATGGCTCTCTGCTCAGCTTCTTCCCAGGCCCCACCTCAGTCCTGCTGTTCTCACCCTGTGACCAGCCATGCCTAGGGCTCATCTTCTGTCTATACCACAGCTTTCAGGAGGCTGTGCCATGTGACATTTGTAAAGACCTGTTGGTAGGAGAGCCACAGCGATGAATGTGTTCTCCCTACCTTTCATTATTCACAGTTCAAGATCTTGACACCTGCTCTAATCCAAAACTAATCAAGGGGGTTGGCCAGACGTGCAGTGGTGAAACAGGATGTTCTGCAAGACTAATCTGCGTGGGGCGGGGCCAGTTCTAATCTAAAGACCATCTCAGTACGCCAACGTGCACGTGCTCGTCCTCGGTAGCCAACGCGCAAGTGCCGGTCCTCAGTACCCAACGCGCACGTGCCCGGCCTCAGTGCTAACACGCACATGCCCGTCCTCGGCACGCCAACGCGCATGTGCCGGTTCTCAGTAGGCTAACGCACACGTGCCCATGACCCAGGCCTGACTGAAGGCTGAGGGTGAATCTCAGGCAGAACCGGGTTCAGGGTGCTCCCTCACTCTGTCCCCAGTCTTTCTCTGCCTCTTTCACTCACAGAACAAATAAATAAATAAACTTAGATTTAAAAAAAGAACTGTCACCTCACACATTCCCATGTATGAGGTACACACTCTGAAGAAGAACAATGTATTTTTCAAGTCTTTCTTTTAAAAAATATTTATTTTATTTAGTATTATTATTATTTTAAATTAGACCAGAGAGAGAGAGAAAAAGTGAGAAAGCAAGCTACTACCAGGTCCGGGACTCAAACCACAGTCAGTTACATGGGATTCCAGCACCTTAACCAACATGCCACCTGCTAACCCCTCAAGTCTTAAATTAAGAAACTGTTGTGGGACTAGTAGATGGTGTCATGGTTACATCTCTGAACTTCCTGTAGTCAATCGGTTTGAGTCCTAAACCTGATGACATAACTCACGCCAGGCACGTGTGCCTGCATGCCTGAAATTGCAAGAGAAGAATGGAGTCAAATGGATTGTGGCATGGCCACTCCTGTGGGGGAGGGGGGGCAGGTGATTTTCCACTTTCTGAGGGGGGCAGGTGATTTTTCACTTTCTGAATCTCTGTCTCTGTCTCTCAGGCAAGTGCATGTGCCCCATAGCAAAAATCTCTCAAAAGAAAAAAAAAAAATATATATATATACACATATTTAAAACTATTTCTCAAAGAGGTCAGGCAGTAGTGCAGTGGTAACATACATGGGCCCATGGGAAAATTCTTGGTTTATGTCTCAGGACCACCCCACCCCCAACAAGGCAACCAGGCATGTACTGAGGCGGGTGGGAGGGATTGTGGTGTGGGGACCCTGTTGGAGGTGCCTGTCTCTCTCTCTCTCTCACTTTCTCTAGCTCTCTCTCTCTTAAGAAATAAGTAAGTAAACTTAACAAAATGCATGCATTAATTTAGAAGTCACTCAGTGTTTCAGCTCCCCACGCTCTATCACCAGGTGGGCTTCAGCAAGGAGCCAGAGCAAGATCACGGATTAGAATGGCCGTCTGGGGACCAGCAGTTAGCGTAATGGCTATGTTGCTGGATTCCTATGTAGTCCACCATGGTTCAAGTCCTGGACCCGGCAGTTTAAATTCACACCGGGCATGTGTGTGCGCATGCCCAAGACCCCATGAGGAGAATGGAGGAGAAGGGAATCACCCCTGGGTGGTGATTTCTCGCTTTCTATCTCTCTTTCTCTGTCTTTCTGGCGAGTGCATGCACCCTATAGCAAAAACCTCTCCAAAAAAAAAAAGAAGAAAGAAAGGCCGTCTCAGCCCTAAATCTGGCTACTGAATTGCAGTCTGCATATTCTTCTAACAAGAACCTCAGGAAATTCACATGTTTGTGAAATGTTGAGAAATACTGTCTTATTTTCTTTATTTCTTCTTAAAGAGATTCAAATTTAAACATCTGCTTAAAAAGGTAGACATTAGGAGAGATGGCAGTGTGGCCATACCCCACTGAGAGGTGCTCTCCCCCTCTATCCTTCCCCCACCCCCAGTCTCTCCCTGGTGAGTGCACATGCCCTCTGACCCTCTGTTATGTTATAATATACCTATAGCTATCTTCTATTTTTGCCTCAAGTTTCCTGAATTTACACAATTGCAGTCCCTGGCATGGCCTCTCCACCCCATAATATGCCTAACTCTTAGGCTCTCCAGTGAGCACTCTAGCTACGTGAGCCTATTTCCAGTTCAGCAACTAGACAAGGTTTTCCAAGTAAATGATACTAAATGTTGTCACCCTCCAGTGACAGATAAAAGCACAAATGTATTAAGCTGTACTATAACTAGACAGTTATGTTTAGAATGGTATCTGACAAAGTAACATTTGACCTTTCACTTACTTTAAATTAGGGATCTCACCTTAAAATCCTCATGATTTCTACGTGCTCTAGCTGTATACATACTAGATTTGAATTTAGAAGTGATCCTGATCATGTAAATCACCCTTCTTCCTGATCAATTTCAATTTCAACTCAACTTGGAAGCCCTGTCCCTCCTCCTTATTGAAGCAATAGCATCCACTTGCTGGTCTCCACACTGCAACTATAGACTCCCAGGTATTCAGACTGGTTTGTGGTTGCTTGGGGTGACCAAAGGCCTTTTCTCCTTAATGTCGCTGGACAGTTTTTATTGTAAATTTTTGCAGGTTCGTCTTGAGCCGCGATTCCTCATGCTGACCTTTCCCTTTGCACCAGAGAAGAATAGTCTTAAGATATGTTAGAAATCTCCAGTGTGTCCCCTTAAATTTCCATATCAAATTTCGAGTGGATTAGTTTCCAGGTGATAAGAAAGTAGGTCCTGCACCTCTTAAGGTTTCTCTCCCACATTTCACAGGATCTGGTTCTAAATGCACCAACATCACTGACTGTTCTGTGATAACCTATCATTTACTCCCACACGGTAGAGAGTTTACTTGTGTAACCATAGTGAATTACATAACATGCTAGAAGCTGTTGTCCCAGAAAGGCAAAATGGACAGTTTGTTTTCATTAACCACCTGTGATTCTGATGTCAGAACTCAGGATAGATTAATAATCCTCTCTCAGTTTTCTATAAAGTATCTACAAAAAGGATTTTTATTATTGCACCTGAAGACTTGCATTTTAAAACTCAATTCCTTAGACAATCAATTTCACATAACTCTTCCCCAGCATCATACCAATGAAAAACCAAAAATGTCAAAAACCTATAATTAAAAAATTTAAATAAATGAACTGTATGAAAATCCAAACAGTAAGTAGATTACACTGAGAATAAACATTTTTCCCTCTCTGATATGAATTTTAGAGAGGGTTTTCATCTTTTCAATTTCCCTGGGACCCAGTTCATGCTTCGAATCTCACCCACTCACCACCACCCACCCAATTCTATATGAACATATCTTCCCTGGCCTGGGTGACCTGAGGGCCCTTTGTATGCAAAGCATTTCTGTTCCTTCCTAGTAAAACTGCTGTCGCCCTCTCTCCTATTTCTCCCTTTCTCCCTCTCTCCCTCACCTTACAAGTATATAAACGCATCATCAAACAGCTCATGAAGAATGTATATTATTGGGACCAGTAGTTAGCGTAATGGCTATGTCACTGGACTCCCCTGTAGTCGGCCACGGTTCGAGTCCGGGACCCGGTGGCTTAAACTCATGCTGGGCGCATGTGCGTGCGTGCCCAAGATCCCGAGAGGAGAATGGAGGAGAAGGGATTGTGTCATGGCCATCCCCTCTGGGGGGTGATTTCTCACTTTCTGTCTCTCTGTCTCTCTCTGTCTGTCTGGTGAGCGCACATGCCCTATAGCAAAAACCTCTCCAAAAAAAAAAAAAAAATGTATATTATTAAAAAACTAATGAGTGAATTTCATTATGTTTTAAAAAAATTTATATAAGGCATGTACACTCACCAGAGAGAAAGAGAGAAGAAGAAAAGTGACAAATCACACCGCATCCGCACTCCAGGGGAGATGGCCATGCTGCAATCTTTTTTCCTCCATTTTCCTCTCAGGATGCACATATACTTGGCATATTTTTTGAAGCCACCAGGTCCAGGGCTTGAGTCACATGGTCAGTCAAGTAGGATCCAGTCACCTTAATCACCATGCCTTGGTCTGTCCCATCCACATTTTTTTACTCTAAAAGAAACTCATATTTTATGGGCCAAGTGGTGGCACAACTGCACTCATTAAGGGTGAGGTCCTAGATTCATGTCCTGGAGCCTCCATGAGTGCGTTGGGTACGTGAGCATGCCACATCCGTGTGGCTGGGGCTGGGGGTGGATTGTGTGAGGACCCTGTTGGAGATGCCTGCTTCTTTGTGTCTATCTCATGGAAGAAACAAATAAACTTTTAAAATATTTTGGGGGCCAGCAAGTAGCGTGGTGGTTAAGATGCTGGACTCCCACATGGCAACTGTGGTTTGAGTGCTCAACCTGGTAGCTTGCTTTCTCACTTGGACTCTCTCTCTGTCTCGGGTGAGCACATATGCCTTATAGAAAATTAAATAATAATAATAACATTAAATAAATACTTATTTTAAAAATATTTTTTGAAAACTTGTACTCTCAGTGGTTAAGCTCTATGCACAGAGAGCTGAATCCACATGGATGACAATGGATTGAATCCTGGTTTTGGAGACTTAAAAACACACTAGATGTGTGTGTATAGGTCTCTGTCTTGTTAGGACAGGATAGAGAAATGAAGGAAAAAGGATTGCAGTGTCACCATGTTCCTTTTGCAGTTGCTTTCTCTTCTTGACTCACTCATGTGCATGCCCTGTAGGAGTTAAAAATGTGTCCTTTACTTCTACTTTTCCACAAGCTGTTTGAATCCCTGTCCTGTAGGTTATGTGTTTGCTACTAGTTGCCCATCCTGGCTTTCCATTGCAGAGTCTATGCCAGGGCAGAGGCAGATTTGAGGAATATTTCTAATGACCAATACATATTTTCTGTTTCCAAACCTTCCTAGATATTTAAAATTTCTACAAGATTCACTTCTCATCTTTAGTAGACCATGGTTCCTGGCTAGTTAACTAAGATTCCTGAAGCACACCGTTCCCACCAGACATAATTGGGTTCCATGAATAATCTGTATTCCTATTAGATACCAACTTTAGAGACTTTTTTTTAATTCCCCTACATACAATGCATTCCCTTTAAAACAAGAAAGAAGGGGCCAGCAGGTACATAGCAGTTTAGGTGTTGGACTCTCCCATGGCCAAACATGGTTTGAGTCCTTGATCTGACAGCTTGAAACTCCCACTGGGTGCATGTGCATACGTGGGAAGAATGGAGGAGAAGGGATTAAGGCATAACCATCCACTCTAGGGGGTGATTTTTCACTTTCTCACTCACTGTCTCTCTCCAATGAATGCATGCGCCCTATGGCAAAAACCTTAAAAGAAAAAAAAAGGGGGGGGG
>NW_006159504.1:1863675-1930142 GCF_000334495.1 Tupaia belangeri chinensis | reverse complement strand
CGGGAGCATGCCACATCCGTGTGGCTGGGGCTGGGGGTGGATTGTGTGAGGACCCTGTTGGAGATGCCTGCTTCTTTGTGTCTATCTCATGGAAGAAACAAATAAACTTTTAAAATATTTTGGGGGCCAGCAAGTAGCGTGGTGGTTAAGATGCTGGACTCCCACATGGCAACTGTGGTTTGAGTGCTCAACCTGGTAGCTTGCTTTCTCACTTGGACTCTCTCTCTGTCTCGGGTGAGCACATATGCCTTATAGAAAATTAAATAATAATAATAACATTAAATAAATACTTATTTTAAAAATATTTTTTGAAAACTTGTACTCTCAGTGGTTAAGCTCTATGCACAGAGAGCTGAATCCACATGGATGACAATGGATTGAATCCTGGTTTTGGAGACTTAAAAACACACTAGATGTGTGTGTATAGGTCTCTGTCTTGTTAGGACAGGATAGAGAAATGAAGGAAAAAGGATTGCAGTGTCACCATGTTCCTTTTGCAGTTGCTTTCTCTTCTTGACTCACTCATGTGCATGCCCTGTAGGAGTTAAAAATGTGTCCTTTACTTCTACTTTTCCACAAGCTGTTTGAATCCCTGTCCTGTAGGTTATGTGTTTGCTACTAGTTGCCCATCCTGGCTTTCCATTGCAGAGTCTATGCCAGGGCAGAGGCAGATTTGAGGAATATTTCTAATGACCAATACATATTTTCTGTTTCCAAACCTTCCTAGATATTTAAAATTTCTACAAGATTCACTTCTCATCTTTAGTAGACCATGGTTCCTGGCTAGTTAACTAAGATTCCTGAAGCACACCGTTCCCACCAGACATAATTGGGTTCCATGAATAATCTGTATTCCTATTAGATACCAACTTTAGAGACTTTTTTTTAATTCCCCTACATACAATGCATTCCCTTTAAAACAAGAAAGAAGGGGCCAGCAGGTACATAGCAGTTTAGGTGTTGGACTCTCCCATGGCCAAACATGGTTTGAGTCCTTGATCTGACAGCTTGAAACTCCCACTGGGTGCATGTGCATACGTGGGAAGAATGGAGGAGAAGGGATTAAGGCATAACCATCCACTCTAGGGGGTGATTTTTCACTTTCTCACTCACTGTCTCTCTCCAATGAATGCATGCGCCCTATGGCAAAAACCTTAAAAGAAAAAAAAAGGGGGGGGGGCGGAGAAAGACTATTTCACTGTTGACTATGTAGGGAGACAAGAGAGCTACATTGCAATGCACAGAGCATAACACTTCATAAGCTCTCTACAAACACACATATGCACACATTAATATCTTGGCTTTGGTCTTTCTGCTTGGCTTTCAGCAGGTGAGTCCTCCCCACCCCCTTCTGGCTTTTTCTTTCTTGATGGCCCCAGAAGCCTGCCTTTCCTCTCCACTTTGCACGCCAAAACCAAGCATGTCTTCAGATGGGCAGACATGGAGGTCAGATGTGCAGACATTGAGTATGTGATGGCCTGGCAGCTTCACGTTCCCTCTTTCACTCTTAAAAACACTCAAAAGCAACAAGGAAAATAAAAAGCCAAACCACATACTTTATTTTCAGCAAAACAGAAAAAAGACTAAAACACTATGTATTGAAAGCTGGGAAAAATGGGCATGTTTATGCATGGTCCATAGAGGTAGATGTTGAGAGAAACCTAGCAGAGATTTCCTAGTGAGTCCAGAAACACCACGTCAGAGGAAATGTCTCCAGAATACACCTACTGAAAGTGAGGGGAGCACTCTGAAGGGTAAAGCTGCAGCTTTGTCTGGAAAAGCGCTGTAGAGGCAGGTCTGAGAGGATGACAGTGGAAGACGGCCTGGGTCCAGTTCAGTGCAGAGGACCCAAGTCACAGAATCAACCTATATATTCAGCAAGTCATCAGACTTGGGTAATGAAATCATGCATCGTATATGGACCCTCCATATACCTGAGAAACTTGTGCAAATGGTTAACCCAAGAAAACTGGGCTTGTGCAATGCATGATGACAAGAACTATTCAGCAAATACATAAAGATATGATGAGACACAAAAGAGTGAGATTTCTTAAAAGATAAAAATATTCATATGAAAAAATTCTCCATATAGCAAATAATAATTATACACCACTATTTTGTTGTGAATTTAGAATAAAACTACCTAATGGAAGAATGACCTCTATGACAGGAGATTACAAGAGAGAAATGTGAGAATGCAAAAGGAAAATGGTAAGAGAACAGTAACGGACGTCATATGAACTTGCAGAGCTTTGTAAGTGGAAGAAAGAAAACATCATTAAATAAGCAAAGCAAAATCAGAAGGAAAAGGGCAAATAGAGGCTGCAGGCAACACAACGTAGACTATAGAGAATGGAAACAAGAGGAGTGAATAAAATAAAAAATACATATTCCCTGTTCATGTACATATGACAAGGAAAATTGATACACAACATGCAGACAGCTATATTCGCTAAAGGAGAAAATTAAGCACAAAATAATGAGATAGAGCAAACAACTAAAGTATAATTTAAGACAATTTTCTGAGATAAAATAGGTCTTCAACCTACAAACTGAAATGGGATAACATGTAAGAGAACATTAACTAGAACATGAACGAACAGTGCAAAATGAAGAGAAAGAGTTCATGCTACGGATTTTGTAATGGACCAACACGACTTCAAGTATAAATTCTATACATAAACAGTTTTGAGCATTTGAGAATTCTGAGAATATTGTTCCCAGAAACAAAAATAAATAAATATAAATATAAAAACTAATAGTTAGGGAACCAGCCAGCCAGTGGCGTGGTGGTTAAGGCACTGGACTCCCACATGGTTGACCGCAGTTCAAGTCCAGGACCCAGAGGCTTCAAACTCAAGCCAGACACATGTGTGTGTGTGTGTGTGCGCACGCACGTGCCCAGAATCCTGAGAGGAGAATGGAAGAGAAAGGATTGTGGCATGGCCTTCCCCCTGGAGAGCAATTTCTCACTTTCTTTCTCTCTGGTGAGCACATACACCCTATAGTAAAAATCGCTCTAAGGACAAACAAAGAAAACATTATTAGAGGAGGAATTTCAGTCAGGCAATGATTCATGAAGTTGTGTCGGAAAGACTGGGTACATATTAGCCATATTCAGTAGTAATATTAACACTTAAATAAGTCTAAATGTTTGAGTGGCAGAATAAATGGTAGATGTTTTGTAAAGATAAGATATAATTTAGAAGAGAGGATTGGAAATGGAAAGAACACGTATGTGAATGAACTAAACCAACTCCATTTCTGGGCCCTCCACTCTTCTCCAAAGTCCTGGAATAGCCCCCCTTGGTCCTCAGCAGCAGGATATGCCTGAGTTAAATTCTTACGTGGAACCATCCTTGGACCATCGAGATAGCAGATCGAGTCTCTGGACTTTCACTACAGAAGCCAACCACCTTTGATCCAGCGGTCCTGTCTCTCCCCAGGTGACTTGCTCCCTTAACCTTGTCTCCTCTAGTTGGCTCTCTTTCCCCCAATGTGGCCACACTGTTCAGCTCATTTAAAAGTTCAATGTGGGAGGGCATGAGTGGAGCCTGCAGGTGTACACGCATGGCTTTGTTTGTCCACCATATCCTGCCTCCTCTCATTTTGTAAAATAGCCTTCGCTATTAAACTTTTATTAAATCCTCTATGAATTGTCTGGGTTTGTTTTTCTTTTTTTTTTTTTTTGGCCTCAGAGCCCAGTTGAACATTATGTATAAATCTCATCTGCAAGTGCTGGAATCAAAATGCTTATAAATCAAGTAAAAGGACTGAAATCATATTTAGTAGTTCAAGGAAACTGAAAGTCATTTTAATAGTGATGAACTAGATGATTGCTATGTAACTCTACTGTGAGAACTAGATAAGTTGGAAACATGTAAAAACAAACAAGCAAAAACAACGATAACAAAAACATCCCACATTTTTAAGGCATCGAGGACTTGGGAAGCCAAAACCCATAAAAAAGAGAACAACTAGTTCCAGCAGGTGGCATGGTTGTTAGGATGCAGGACTCCCACATGGCCGACTGTGGTTTGAGTCCTGGACCTGGTGGGATAAGTATGCGTGTGTGCCCAAAGTCTCAGGATGCGAGTGGAGGAGAAGACACTGTGGCATGGCCATCTCCCTCGGGGAGGGAGGGGGGTGGTTCTTATCTCTCTCTATCTCTCTCTCTTGCTCTCTCTCTCTCTCTGTTTCTCTCACACACCATATGGCAAAAATCTTTGGAAAAAATAATAAGAGAGAGAGAACCACAGAGTCAGGAGATCAATATTACTTTTTGTCTAGGAATTTGCCAGTTTGGAAGTGATAGATAAGAAGCAGATAAGAAAAGAAGAAAATGGCAGGTAGGAAGATGAGGAGCCAAGTTTCTGACAGCCTTACAGAGGAAGAGCACAGAATCTGGATCTCAGAGGCTAAGACTTGCTTAAAAGATAAACTTGGTGACCTTCAAGTCTTTAGCTGAACCCACCCACAAAGGGCTACACATCAGGAAGAGAGATGAGCAAGATACAAACCATTTCTCGAAAACACTGAGACCCTGATTGGATTAAGTGATCTAACTGCCTCTGCTGTAAAATGCGAATCTTCTCTAGAGGAGAACATTGAGAGTCTCAAATGTTCTCTCCAGGTCATCAAATAAGATGGCAGGGATTCAATCAAACATTATCAAGCAAATTAAGAGATAAGAACCTGTGATCAAATAGAAATCTATTGTTCAGAGCTAAAAAAGATCTGGATGGTGGAGTTCTAAGAAGGGATCTTAAAAGTAACTTTAATTAATATATTCAAGAAAGCAGAAGACAAGATAGAGGTGGTCAGAATAAAACTTGAAACTAAAAAAGAAATCAATGGAAATTATTGAAATTAAATCATTGAAATCAAGAAGAGTTTTGTTAGCAGATTAGACAATTTTTGCAACTGAAATTTGATTAGGAATATAACCAAAGTAAGTGATAGAGAGGGAAAAGGATAGAAGTAGAGAAAAAATTGTAAAACACCTGTAAAATACAGTGAAAAGTTATGGCATACAAGTAATTAAAATTACAGAAGGAAAGTAGAGGAAATAATATTTAAAAACAAAATAGCTCCTACTTTTCCCAAGCAGATAATAGAAACCACAAAGTCAAGAAATGTTATGTACCTGAAAAGAATAAATGTAATTAATCTATTTCTGGGTATATTGTAATAAGACTTTTAAAACCAAAACATAGCAAAAGTATTTTTAAAATATAACCCCTAAAGAATAGCCACAGTAAGACGGAAAACATACTTCTCAACAGAAACAATGAAAGCCAGAAAATAAAAATAGTAAAGACATCTTTCATAAATGAAGATAAAATCAAAACAAACAAATCAGGAAAATTATCACAAGCAGATTTGTGCTAAAGGAAATGCTAAGAGGAATATGTTTGGCAGATGGAAAATGATCTCGTGCACAAACAAGTAAACAGAGAAGACTGAAAGAAGAGGAACAGGAAGAGTAACTACAGAGATAAATCTAAATGATGATCTAGTGTACAAATCAATATTGTTCTCTGTAAAGATACTCACAGTCACATATTGAGAGATAGAGACAGAGAGACAAAAAGACAGAAGCAGAGAGGGCGAAAAAAAATAGCACATAATAGGAAAGCAAATAGATTGAAAATATTCTAAATTTCTTACAGTCCTGAAAATGATAAATTATAAATTCTATTGGACTTCATGAGTATGGATGTTTGTTAAAATCTCTAAGGCAGTTACTAAAGAAATGATAGAAAATTAATAACCAAAGACTCACAAAGGAAATGAAATTGAATAATAAAGACAATCTAATTTTTTATGTACAAAGAAGAGAAACAGTAACAGAAAAGAAGAAATCAACAAACAGAAAACAAATATTACGATAATAGGTTTAAACTCAAATATATCAATTTCATTAAGGGTAAAAGGACTAAAGTATTTACTTGAATGATCAACATTACAAACATAGAAAAACAAAATAAATTATATTCTTCTTACAAGCAATGCATTTTTCAATATAAAGAAAGAAAGCTTAATGTTAAATATATACCAAAAAAATTATCAAAAAAAAAATTGGTGTTCTAGGCTTCTAGCCTTGTGGTACAGGCTGAGGAAAGAGAATGTGCAGCATGACAAAATCCCGTGGAAGGCACGTCCTCTTTTCCTCACTCTTGCATACACACATACTCGCTATCATTTACGGAATAAACAAATGTAAAAAAAAAAGAGAGAGAGAAAGAGAGAAAGAAAACGTTCTAACTATAGCACATGAGATAAAACAGACTCTAGGCAAGAAGGATTTCTGGAAGTGAAAAATATTTTAAAATACTAACAGATTCAATTGAGTAGAAAAAAATACAATAAACCCAAAGTTTCTATGCATCAAATAGCAGTACTTCAAAATACATGAAGCTAAAATGAAAGAAGTTCAAAAGGGTAAATAGGAAAGCATCATGAAAAATGTTAACATTAAAAAAAAAAAAAAAAAAAAAAAGAGAAAAAAAAAAAAAAAAAAAAGCAGGGAAGTTGGGCCATCCCATGGCCTGGTGGTTAATGGAGCTAGATCTTGTGGTCAGATGCATAGTTAGGGTCCCTGACCTTGATGTTTGAAAAACACACTGGGTACATGTGAGTGCATGCCCGGTCTTGAAAGGAGGGGGAAATGGAAAAGAAGAGATGGTGGCATGACTATGCCCCATAGAGGGTGCCACAGCATCCAGACAGGGTGCATTCTCCTTCTCCCTCTCTCTTTGTATTTCTGAATTCCTCTGGTGAGTCCACGTGCTCTGGCAAATTTTCAAAACAAAACAAAACAAAAAATAGAGAAGCAATCTTTAAGTAAAAGAAAACATTTAAAATTAGACTTAAATGAGATACTATTCTACTTAAAAAGCAACGAGACCAAAGACGTAGAATGTACAGTTTTCCAAGTATGCAAGATAGATTTTTCAAAATGAACCATATGCTGGTATACAAATGTAAACAAAAGTAAAAGAACCGAGATCATGTAAATGGTTTTCTCTTACATACTAAAATGAAGGAAGAAACCAATTTCTTTTTAAATAAGGATTCCTGTCTCCCCCATGTAGAAATAAGCAGTATTCTTCAACATAAATTATGTGTCTAAATTTATGTGGAAATGATAAAGGAAATAAAGAATGCATTCAACCAAGTGATAATGATAATAAAACACACCAGAATTTGTGAAATGTAAATAAACTCATCTGTATAGGGTAATTAATAGCCCCAAATGCATAGATCAGGGGAGGAGAAAGCATGAAAGTCAAATACGTAAGCATCTTTCTCAAGATATTTGTAAAAGAGCAGGTAATTCTATGTAAGTAAAGTAAAAGAAAGAACAGTAAGTAGTTGAAATTAGTAAAAAAGATAAGAAACACTCACTTGTTCTTTACATATATCAAAATCTTATCAAAAAACTTTTTGAAGTTATCTTCAAAAGGTTTATGTAGGGCCGACAGGTGGCACAAAGTTTAAGGCAGCTGGATTCCACATGGCTGACTAAGCAGTTGGAGTTCTGGACCTGGTGGCTTAAAAAACATACCAGGCACATGCATGCATGCTCAAAATCCCAATGGAGAACGGAGGAGAATGGACTGTGGTCTAGCCATCCCACCTTGGCAGTGATTTCTCACTTTCCACACACTCTGCAGCAAACTGGAAAGAAAAATATATATATATACATTGAATATAGGAAAAATTTCAATATATGGAGACTCTTATATTGAAAGTAGTTTAGAAATTGACACAATTGTGCGTTGATATCAATTTCCTATCTTATCCTGGAAAGAAAAAGGAAAGAAAACAAGCAAGCACATATTATAAGTCTCTGGAATGAAAAAAGAGCTTTAGTACAGATCTTAAAGACTTTAAGACATTGAAAAGAACATGTTGCATAGTTACACATACATAAATACCAGACCAGAAAAAATAGTCTATGGCAAAGAAAAAAATCAAAACAATGATTAGCTGAGAGGCTGATCTACTGAGAAGGACATGAAGAAACTATCTGAATTGATGAGGATATTTTATAATTTGAAAAAGGTTAGTTTTCTCAGAAACGTACCAGGTAGGTGTCCAGCAGATGGTGTAATGGTCACGTCAGTGGACTCCCACATAGCTGACCAAGGTTTGAGTCCCAGATCCAGCAGCTTCAAACACACTGAGCACATGTGCGTGAGTGACCAAAATCCCAAGAAGAGAATGGAGGAGAAGGAATTTTAGTACGGGCCATCCCACCCGGGGGGGTGATTTCTTGCTTTCTATCTCTCTGTCTCTGGTGAATACATGCTTCCTATAACAAAAATCTCTCTTTAAAAAAGAAAGAAAGAAGGAAAGAAAGAAGAAAAGAAAAAAATAAGAAAGAAAGAGAGAAAGAAATTTATCAGATGCTAAGCCTTAAGTATGTGTATTTTACTGTATGAAAGGTATATCTTGAAAAAATTATTGAGCACAGTTAAAAATATGCAGAAAAACATATGATTAAATGATAAAGACTATCTAGGTGGTATTTATAAGGTTGTTTACTGTAAAATTAATTCCACTTTTGTACATGTTGAAAATTTTCATCATAAAATGTAAAGTAAAAATAAGAGGTCTGATTTTTCAAAGAGTTTGTGAAAAAGGCATATTATAGAAAACTTAGGCATGAATTTCAAAACTTCTTGTGCCAATATAAACTTATACTTCCATAAGTATAGTTTCCATGAATTGTTTTTTTTTTTTTTTTTTGGAGAGATTTTCACTGTAGGGCGCGTGCGCTCGCTGGACAGACAGAGAGAGACATAAAGACAGAAAGCGAGAAATCACCCCCCAGGGGGGATGGTCACGCCACAATCCCTTCTCCTCCATTCTCCTCTCCGGATCTTGGGCACGCACGCCTATGCGCCCGGTGTGAGTTTTAAGCCACCGGGTCCGGGACACGAACCGCGGTCGACTACGGGGGAGTCCAGCGACATAGCCATTACGCTAACTGCTGGTTCCCCCATGAATTTTTTTGAAGTCCTTTCCTATAATGAACATTTATTCAACTCTTTTGAAAATTTAGCTAAAATAAATAAATTTTTAATAAAAAAAAACTTTACAAAACAGGAAAGAAAAGACTGTGTTAACCTCTTACCACCAAAAAAAGAAAAGTTGAATTGATATTTAAAGATCTTCCTACAAGAGGACATTTCAAGTTCATTGAATATCCAGAAACAGATGCATACTTACAGGACCATCAGATTTCTTTCAAAAGTGGTACTAGAAAGAAGTTCAAAAAGAACAAGTCATTTTGTCAATAAATAATGATATGTAAATAGCTCTAGAAACTACATACAACATAAGAAATTAAGTTAACCCCTACCTCACTCCAAACAGAAAACTCAACTCCAAGATAGCAGATCCAAATATGAACAGTAAAACAATAAAATTTCTAAAATATAATCCAAGACAATATATCATAACTTTGTGGCAGGAAAAACTGTTCTTATACAATACTCTAAAGCTTCTCATATAACTGAAAAAAGTAAAATAGAAATAAATTGAAATTAGAAACTTCTGTTTATCAAAAGGTAGTACAGAGAAGACAGATCCATACCACAGAGAGAGTGATGTTGCCTGGCTAATTTTTAGTATGAGAAGACTGAAGGAAAACCATTCAATCCCTTGGTCTTTAGTTTGTACATTTCAGAATAGCTGAAAGAGGATTCTAAATGGTCCCAACATAAAGTACTGATACACATATGATATGTACGCATGTAGGTAGGTAAATATAGACATGAAGATGATGAAGTCACATAGTTCAAATATCAAAAAAGGAAAAAAGGAACACAATGAAGTGTCTTCTTCCCACCCTGTTCTCCAACTATCTTTGTTTTCCTCCTCTGTTTTAATCATTTTTCTTCTTTTCTGAAGATGCATATATGTCAATGTCAGCATCCCTCCCCCCATTTTTACAAATAACAGTACACTGTCTATGCTATTGTTTTTCCCCTATGAGAGAGAAACAGAAATAGATCTTTTCTTTTCTTTTTTTTTTTTTTTTTTTTTTGGAGAGGTTTTGCTATAGGATAGGGCATGTGTGCATGCCAGAAAGAGAGACAAAAAGACAGAGAGACAAAAAGAGAGAAATCACCCCCTCAGGAGGGATGGCCACACTGCAATCCTTTCTCCTCCGTTCTCCTCTCGGGATCTTGGGCACACACGCACATGCACCCGGCATGGGTTTAAGTCACCGGGTCCATGTAGTCGAACAGCGGTCGACTACATGGTAGTTCAGCGACATAGCCATTACACTAACTGCTGGTCTCAGAAATAGATATTTTCAGTGAAGTCTTACCATATTGTGATTCTCCTTTCCCAGCCTCCAGTTAGCTCAGATCACAGGCATGGGCAGCCATGCCCTGCATGCTCGGGTTGGCCCAGGAACCAAACCTGGCTTTCCCCTGTGGCTTCTAGCCTATCAAGCAGTGGTGTTACCTGTATGCCAACCGTGGTGTTATCTGTATTGTTATCCACCATGAAGATGTGGCATGGCACGTTTCCAGAACAAACTTAGATTAGGTCCCCTTAAACTGTCATTAGTTTTACGATAAATGAAATGTTTCTATCCTTCCGATAAATAATTTAGGATATTATCAAATAGCTGCATAGACTACAAAGTACTTCGAATAAATCTCCTGTTATTTTCCAAAATTACAGCTCTTGAGAAAACCCTAACAAGTTTTTTGCAACTGGAATATTTCGCAGCTCTGGTGAGTCCAGGACACAGCCAGCTTGAAGAACTTAAAAAAATAATAGACACTGTCCTTCCTAAATACTGTGTCTCCCAATGGTGAACGGTGAGTGGATAGATAAATAAGGAAGCATTCTAATGTGCACAAAGCCAGCATAAAGTGTTCATCTTGCTCTTTTCACTGCTGCAGAGAAGAGCTTTGACACATCCTCCTTTACAGACAAAGGAAAGCTGCTGGGAGAGCCTGGGCTATCTCCTCAGGCATGCACATGTATCACCTTCAGCCTCTAGTTGTTTATGTCTTTCTGGCCCTGCCAACCACAGACATGACTATGTAATGGCTAACCCAGGTGAGACGCGCTTCTGAAGAGGATATGATTGTAGAGAAAAGGCCACTCCATCAGAGCAGGGATGATGTTCTGGCAAGCAGGCGGCTAATGAGCAAAAGGGAGGAGAGAGAGGATGCTGGAAAGGCAGCTCCTGCCCAGCTGGCCCCTGCTCTGCTCTAAGTTCACCACGACAGGGGTGCCCACCGCTCTGCAACCAGAGGGCAGGGGAGCAGAATGTGGAAACTGGTAGTGCTTGGAGAAGCTAGGTCCAGGAAAATGCATGTGCTGACTTGATACTGCATTCAGATAAAGGTGTCTACAGCACTCAGCCTGGGGCAGCGGTCCTTGGCCTTCCATGTGCTTGGATCTTCATTGGAGGAGTTTGAAGCCTGAAGCCACATTCCCTAAATGTATGTACTCCCTGAAACACACATGCACACACACATACATACACATGTGCTGGCCACCTCCACGTAGCTAGAGCCCTCTGGACTCCTCTCACCAGACTTGCTTGCAAAAATTTTCAAATTGTATCCTGGGCTATCTAAAGAATATGCATAGTAAAGCACAAAGAAATGAGTGAAAATCGCTTTGATACACAGAATATATGAACAGTTATATAACTTAACAAACATCATATCTTTTCTATTTCTAAATTCAGTAAGAAGGGCAGTGACTGCACGCTGGGTAAAGGGACAGCTCCATCCACAGTGCCAGGCAGTGGCCAGCTCTGCCATGCTCAGCTCACAGTTCACACGTGTTCCTGGTGCAGCCCTGCTGACCCACAGTGTGGCTGGGTGCCTCACACCTCTCCAGAGCGTGGGCATCGTGCTGTCTCTCATGGCCTTGCCCCTCAATCATCACCTCTTGGTCCTGAAGAGAGAGCAGCAGAGATCTCCTCTTTTGGTGATTATCTCCAGGGACCAAGTATTTGAGTCTCAGAGAAAAGTCCCCTTGACAAGTCCTAACTGGCTGGTGAAAGAGACTGACCATGCTTGGATGGTGCCGATTCACACTGGCCCAGGGTCCTAGGATATGTCTGCTCCTACTGTGTGCTCTAGAAGGAAGAGCAGGACACCTTGAGGGCATTAGGGTGTCAAGACCTAACAGATAATTGTCCCGACCCGGGGGGACAGCCGAACAGGTTTCCTGAGTGAAGGAGTGAGAGCCGGGACAAGCAGCGTAGTGTTACAGCACGGAGACGACAGTGTCGTCCGTTTATTGTGGGCAGCACAGTACAGCACAGAGACGACGCAGTGTCGCGTCGTCTACTGTGAGCAGCACGGAGACAACGCGGTGTCACAACTCTTCAGGGTCGTCCAGAGACGATGTAGTGTTACAGCTCTTCAGGGTCTCCCAGGTCGTCTGGAGACGATGCAGTGTCAGCTCTTCAGGATCTTCAGGGTCATCTGGAGACTGCGTGGTGTTTCAGCTCCTCATCGTCTTCCTGGTCGTTGTCTTCTCGGTCGTCTGTGTCGTCTGGCTACTGTGGGCCAGGCATCGTGGTTATATACACTCTGGTGGGTTGTAAACGGTGGGCCGTGATTGGTTGTAAACGGTGGACCGTGATTGGTTGTAAACGGTGGGCTCTGATTGGTTGTTAACGGTGGGTTATGATTGGTTGCTTTTGGATCAATCATGAGGTGCCGGATATGCAAATTTGAGGGATTCTAGTGGCCAATCAGAGCAAGGTTTTGAAGGTCAGGTTTTTGGAAGGGAACCAATCATGGTAATTGTTTGCTCTCTGAGAAACCTCGGTAGACTCGCTGGTGTGCAGCTTCCCACAGATAATAGACGGTTTTGTCAACTTTTTAAAAGTTCATTTATTTCTTCCGAGAGAGGGAGAGGTGGAGACAGAGGCACAGAGTCAGGCATCCTTAACAGAATCCTCACATTGCTATCCACCCCTATCCAGTCTCAGACACTCTGGACCATGGGCACATGCATGTGTACCAGGCTGGCACAGGGAGGTTCCAGGACACAAACCCAGGACCCTCCTGCTTGGGTCCAGTTGCATTACCACTGCACCACCAACTCGGCCCTTGTTATTAAATTTTATTAGACATGTATTTATTTCATTTATAACCTAAATCTATATATTAGATGAATTACATGATTATATTTGTTGTATTACTACTCCCTCATAACCACACAACATGCAAGGTACTTACCTATGTTACATCACCAGGCTCTGTCCGCCCTATGAGTTAGATACTAGTGCTATGCTCAATTTCCCTATGGGGAAAGCGAAGTATCTTGCTGAATGTCACACAGCAAGTAAATGCAAATCTGGGATTCAGGTCCTGGTAACCAGACACCAGCACCCATAGGACAGCCACACACGTGCATCTGAACATCTTGGAGTCAAGGAGCTGTCTAGTCTTGCACGACAGGCTTGGAGATCTGGGAGGAGGCAGCCTCACACTGGGGAAGTGGCATTCTTCGAGGAAGTGCAGGCAGCAGTGCTGCACTGAGGTATTTTTTCTAAATGCTTAGCTAGGGCGCTGGACCCCTGGCCTACTGGTAAAGAGGACAGATCCCACATGGTTCACCACAGTTCAAAATCTGGCCCTAGGAGCTTGAAGAATACAGTGGACACGTGTGCATGCATGCTCCAAATCCCGACAAAATGGAGAGATAGAAAAGGGACAGCATAACCATGCCCCATGGGGCTTGCTTTCTCCCTCTCTCTTTCTATCTCATGCATATGTTCTCTGGCAAATAAAAAACAAATAGATGCTTAACTAGGCATGGTACCAATACAGAGAGGGGAATCATAGCTCCACCAGAATGGTTGCTTCAGAATATAGACCAAAGACTGACTATCTTTAGTTTCTATTGCATTCTGAAAGTGGAGCTAAGCTTTGGAAGGTCTCCCAACAAGCATCTGAAATGATTCCCAGCACTCCTGGCCTGGTGAGGGGGGTCTATGCCACCAGCCACTGGAAGACTGCCGCGGTGGCCATTCCTCAGCTGTAGCTCAGCCGCAGTCCACTGGCATCGACAGTACCAGCCAGGCTTTCGTGCATGGAAATGGGTCAGGCATTTGTTCACCTAGAATAGTTGTCTGAGAAGTTAATCCTTGCAAAAATAGGTCAGCATCTTTTCTTCTTCTTTTAGGATTAACTCCACAGCAACTTGACCAAGCAAGGCTGAAGTGCTTTATAAAACTGGATGCATAATTTCTAGTACACAGGCTTCTTTGTTAATGGAAACACTGGCACAAGTACAATGTTGGAAGGAGAATTTTTCATTTTGGTTTATACTTTTTGATTTATTTGGTTATTTCTTCCATGAGTCAGAGAGAGAGAGAGAGAGAGGCAGAACCAGGGTTTTGCTGGCACGATCCACTCGCAGTCTCTGCCATTCTCAATCATGGGAATGTACATGCCCAGAGAAGTCAGGGAGGTCTCTGGATGTAAACCCAGAACCTCCTCATGTGGGTCAGCCTTGCAGAGTATTGTGTTTTCACCTCTGTGCCACCATCCAGCCATCATAATGGCCTAATTTTTACAGTTAGAAAAACCTATCCTTGCCCTTCAGATTGGTCATTCTCCTTGGTCTTCACTTCTCAATTCAAATGCTTCAGGGTGAAAATAAGCTCCAGCAGCTTAGGGGGATTGTGCTCACCCTCCCTCCCAAATACCTCCCAAGTCTGCTGACCAGAGGTGGCCTCAGAGCTGTGCTCACCACACCTCCAGTGAAGGGCAAGGACCCCATTGTGGTGCTCAAGAACAGAACCACATTTTAGCAACTCCTGACTTCCAACAGCTTCATGGACCGAGATCTTAGAGTCTCATCAGCCATGTATTCTGCCATATGGTCAGAAAGTATCTCTTTTACTTATATAAATCCTTTGACTTGTATACTTATTTCTACTTCAGAACTTCTTTCACTCCATCTTGCCTCCTCCAACAAAAGCTTCACCAGTCTTGCCGGAGAGTCTTATGTTTGCTGGGAAGATACACTGAGATGCAGTAGGTGAGTCCAACAGCAAAGGAAAGTCCCAATGAGCCAATGGAAGAATGTTCTACCCGTAAGCACAGAAGGGAAGTGTAGGACTAACTACAGCTATGGAAGAAGCACAGGAATCTTGTTAACACTGAGGGAAAACATTGTCAACCATTCACAAAGGTAAGCAAAGGTCAAAATAAATGTCAAAATAAAAATTGATTACACTCGAGAAGTCAACTTAGTATCATAAGTTCTAAGAAGGATAAATACAAAATGGAAGTGTATTGAATTTGCTCTTGCCAGATAAAATGCCTCAACTGTGGAGCTAAGACAAAGTTTTATGGAACTGAGAGACACATCAAGAACATCTCTTGTTCTATCACTAGAGGGTCCTTCATATAAGTGTGTTCTCATCCTCATAGACTCTTGACCTTCTCTTAACCTCATGTGAGTAGTGAACATTTCCTCCATGGTAAACATGTCATCTCATTGCATTTTAATCAAAATACACCCTAACCACCTATTACCCTGTGTTTACTCAGGACTAAGTCATCCAAGAACTAAGGGTTACACACAATCATCAGACTTAGGGTCAGAAGGGTGAATGTAGTAGTTTGTGAACTCTCCCAAACTCTTCCTATAATGCTAAATAAACTTCCGATGTTTGTTTATATCAGGACCCAAAAATGGGGTACATTGGTGTGTTTGGAAAATTCAAGTTACACTGCAATAAAAACACCAAATTTGGGAAATATGGCAATCAGGGAATTTGGATGTTATTCTGATTAATCTTACATTTAACAATAATGGCACAATTCCAGCTGGGTGCAAAAATAGACAGAAAATGCTGTATTCTCTTCATTATCTAAGGATTTAATGGTCCAACTAAGTCTGGATACCCAGTCATTAGAAACCCTGAGTTATTTCTATGTTTGTAGCCCATTATCATTTTTCCCTGAATGCTTGATTATAGCCAACCACTAGGCAATTTCCACATTCTGTTCTGTGGGCAGCAAATACAAGTCTTTCCTCCTATTTCTGCTTCCCAACTGTGCTATGCTGAGTCTGCCATTTCTGTCCCTGGCAATATCTCAGGTAGATTCTATAGAGCATCTACAGTTGCTTTCAGACATGGACAGCATTACAAGTTGTGTCATGTCCAAAAAATCACAGTTACAGGCTTCTTCCTTCCCCCCAGCTCAGACCTCCTGCAGCTCAAAGGCCTGGTGTTGGAGAAGGGAAGTTGTGTCAATGCCTGTTTTTATCTTAATCTGCCATCTCTCCCTCTGTATGCTTCTTGTTATGTCTGCCTATGCCTAGACTGGAGCGGCAAGAGAATGAGATGAGGGATGATAAGGAGTCACACTAGCAAAGTTGTTGCACATTCGGGCACAGCAGAACCTCAATGCTTGCTTACACTTTTAATTGCAACCGTGTTGTGAGTTCTTCAGAGCCTTCTGTGTGGACCTAGGAATGCAACACTCCTGATGTGAGTACCACCCTCTACCTGACATGTTCTCTACTTTATCTTAGCATCCATTCGTAAGGGAACACCTCTACTGCTTGTGTCACCGCCTTGCAGAGGAATCTCTCAAGATGACTGAAGCCTATCTCCCATCACAGCTTCCTCTTGGCCCACAGAGGGAGGCGGGCACTCTTATCTTTCCAGGGTCCTACCCACCCGCTCTACCATCAGGATTATTCTAGGCATCTCATTTACAGGTTTCTTCAGGCAAGTGTCATGCCCCACTTCTGATGTCTCTCAAATGCCTTTGAATCATGGGTGCTCTGTCACCCTTTTCCTGGATCTTGATAGCAGCTCAGCTAATGTGGGTTGCTCAGGATACTTTCTTTGGAGAGGGAGTCCCAGCTGCCCTCTGGAGCACAAGGCAAGAGCCATCCAGCTACTCTTTCCAAGGAAATCTTCTCTCTCTTCTATCTTTCAGTCTCCTTGATTTCTTTTCTATACTCAAGATGAACAATGGCTAAGGGAGGGTCCCAGGTCATCATCATGTGTGAGGATCACCCTCTGCAGGTTATGTCTTGGGGGGGGGAGAGATCTGGTTCTTCTCTTTATAAGGCAGTCACTCAAGTTCCTATCCTATACATTTTCCTGTAAAAAAAAAAAAAGCCCCCTTAACATCCCACTATCCATGCATTATATTCCAACTAGATCATGAGCCCAGATGGTGAGAGCTCCTGTCCACGGCTCTGTATGTCATGAGAGTTTCTCCACAGTACACTCTGCACTTTGCTTGATATGCCCACCTGCCTCATTACGGGTATGAATCATGTACAGCACACAAGAAGGAATTCCATGTTACCTATAGTAATCTGAATTATCTGTTACAGTATGATTGGTTCTATGTAAAGATTCTCTGCTTTTAACCAAATCTTTCAGAATAATTTACAAATAGCTAGTTCTAATTCCTTTAGAAAGTAGGGATTCTGCTAGATTTTTCATAAATGTTCATAGAAATGCAAACCTTTTCTCTCAAGTATTCATTCTTTTTATTTTTAATGCTAATGGTGGTATATACTCATGAGAGAAAAAAGAGAGAAAGTACCCTCCTCAAGGGGTCTGGTCACACTGCAATCCTTTTTGTACAGCTCCCCACCCTGTTGGGATCCTTGGTGCATGCACACAATCAGCATATTTTTTAAAACACTGAGGCTAGAATTCAAATGCTGGTCAGCCATGAGGGATCTGGCTTCCTCTGTACCAAGAATGTTTATTGTTCTAATGGGGCTAGCCCCTCTTCAGCAGTCTTGCAAACACTTTTTTTTTTAAACCAACCTGTATTCTATCCTTTTCCTTTACAGAGGAATCTTTTTCTGCAGCTCAGTAGTCAGTGTACTAAAATCCTTGTGAGTGTTATCATTATTTCTTATAATAATAACTTCTAAAACTACCTTTTCAAGGATGACTCATTATGACATAAATCTCCAGCGTCTAGCACAGAATCCTAAACAAATCGGGGTCCAGTTATTGGTTTTTGTCCAGAACGAGAGCAATGATGGTGATTGATATTGATAATAAAGTCCCACTGAATCTGTGCATCTTCCAACTTCAGTGAAACCAATTTTATGAGTCTATTTTTCCAAATCTTCTCTCTAAACTGTCTTGCAAACATGGTATACATTATACTTTTCTAATCACTAAACTCTGTCCACCACTCTTTACATTTTCTGTGTAAGTCAGTTCTAAGAGTCAGCAGTAGCTTAGACGTTCAGTCCTACTCCCTTCTCCTTCTAGTTGTCTGTGACTGGTAACTATAACACGGGGGAGAGAATACCTAAGCTACACAAAGGAAGAATGAGCACTATCTACCTGACAACCACTTGGAGAATTTTAAATAAATGTAATGACGACAGGACCAGACTGAATGAGCAATAGAGAGATGACAGACAAAAGTCGTTCTTGAGAGAGCGCCACCTGTGGTGGAAGGCACCCAAAGGTGACATCGTTCCTTACCCCTAGGGGATCTATAAGATCTCACAGACTATCAGAAGGACACAGCAAGAACTCTGTACATCGTTCCTTACCCTAAGGGGATCTATAAGATCTCACAGACTATCAGAAGGACACAGCAAGAACTCTGTACATCGTTCCTTACCCTAAGGGGATCTATAAGATCTCACAGACTATCAGAAGGACACAGCAAGAACTCTGTACATCGTTCCTTACCCTAAGGGGATCTATAAGATCTCACAGACTATCAGAAGGACACAGCAAGAACTCTGTACATCGTTCCTTACCCTAAGGGGATCTATAAGATCTCACAGACTATCAGAAGGACACAGCAAGAACTCTGTACATCGTTCCTTACCCTAAGGGGATCTATAAGATCTCACAGACTATCAGAAGGACACAGCAAGAACTCTGTACATCGTTCCTTACCCTAAGGGGATCTATAAGATCTCACAGACTATCAGAAGGACACAGCAAGAACTCTGTACATCGTTCCTTACCCTAAGGGGATCTATAAGATCTCACAGACTATCAGAAGGACACAGCAAGAACTCTGTACATCGTTCCTTACCCTAAGGGGATCTATAAGATCTCACAGACTATCAGAAGGACACAGCAAGAACTCTGTACATCGTTCCTTACCCTAAGGGGATCTATAAGATCTCACAGACTATCAGAAGGACACAGCAAGAACTCTGTCTAGCCACCAGCAACTAGCAGCAGAAAAGTTCTAACAGTGTATTCAAGATACCCATTGGCATTTCTTAGTACGGGGACCACACCAGATACAGAAGCACCAGGTAGCACATGGGGAGGGCTGGGGACTGTTTCTGATACGAATAACCATACCAAAGAGAGAAAGATTTCTAGAGGGGTAGAAAGAGTGGCTTACCTAACTACAATTTCCAAATCATTTTGCCTCCAGCTCTAGCTTCTTCAAAGTTCTTCTTGGAATTGGAAATAAAACATCCAACCTCTAACAGAATCCAGTGCAGAAACTAGATGGAGTGTGAATTCGAGCCATTATAAAATTGTCTTTGTAATTATAATACATTTTTAACAATTCCAGGTAAAGATTTCTAAGTTCAAAGAGAGAAATTGTTTCTGCACACCCATATTAGCAGCCTCTTTCTGAAATACTGATTCATGTCAACAAATTTAAAAGGATATTGCATTTATGACATTAGAATAAGCAGCTGTCAATAGGGGGAATGTGGGCCAGCAATGATTCACTCTTGCCGAATTTCAAATGTCATTGGGAACGTGCCACATTGCAGTGGGCATTGCTGGTTGCCATGCCCACCTCCTTCTTTCCAGTTGAGTCCCACACAACCCTAGCTCCACAGGTGGGTCTTTTTTTTTTTTTTCATTTTCTTCCATACATTCAATCACATTATTATTTGTCTTACAAAATGGATATTTTAACAGGTGAACATTTCTCCCTAGTACTGTTGATAAAACTACAGAATTATCTTCAACAGATAATACCACACCTCTTTGTGCCATTAATGCTTTGCCTCCCTGTCCCTCCTCCAAATGTCCTTCCTCAGACCCTCCTCTTTCACACCACTATATCTGGTGTTTACATCTATATACTGTGTTTCTATATATTTTAGTCAATTAGTTTTAGTCCAAGCCAGACTATGAAGGAGAGGCATTGTATGTCCCCACTTAATAAATACCGAGTGTCTGCACAGGTGGGTCTTGATTGATTTAACCAAGTCCAGTGTCCTGCAATAGCAAGGAGCAGGGGGTAGGGGAGAGTGCCAATGGCTCTGTACACACCTACACACACACACACACACACACACACACACACATAGGCACGCACAACCATTTTACACCAAAATCTTATGGTGGCCATTTAAGTTAGAGATAAATTTTAAAACTTTTTGCTTGCTTGTTTCATATTTTCCCAAATAAGTGGGTATTGTTTTTCTTTTTCTTTCTTTCTTTCTTTTTTGAGAGAAAAATATTTTTGCTCTAGGGCATGTGCACTTGCCAGAGAGACAGAAAGTGAGAAATCACTCTCCAGGGGTCATTGCTATGTCGCAATCCCCTCTCCTCCACTCTCCTCTCCTGATCCTGGGCATGTACACACCCAGTGTGAGCTTCAAGCTACCAGGTCCAGTACTCAAACCACAGTTGACTATGTGGAAGTCCAGGAATGAATCCATTACGCCATCAGCTGGTCCCAGGCATTGCTTTTCTAATTAGGAAAAAAGTAGCAATAATGGTCAAGAGTTACATATTGAACTGACATGGAGAAAACATATACACACACACACACACACATACAAACACACACACATATGAATATATATGTATATATAGTTTGGCATCAAAGACATGAGAAACTATATGTACATGTGAGAAACTATGAGATGACTAAAAAGATTGACTCAAATGACCAGAGTTATAGAACTATTGTAAGGAACGGTATGATGTATACTGATAATGAGAAACTGGAAAATTTCACCAATCACTGACATATTAAACAATCACACACACACACACACACACACACACACACACACACTCACTCATGCACATGTCCAACTTCTCTTTTGCAAAGGAGAGAACAATCTCAGCTTTCTTAAAAAAAAAAAAAAAATTCTGTCTGATGAGGGCTGAGTATTTCCAGTTGACTCTCACTGAAAACTTTCCGTCAACAAGTCACTCCAGCAACTTTTTCAGGTTGTCGTATCTGTTAGTAAAGCCACCAATGCCTCCAAATCCATATGTGAAAAAAAATAATAAAAACTAAATAATTGGGAACCAGCAAGTGTCATAGTGGATAGGTGCTGGACTCCCACATGACCGACCACAGCTCAAGTTTCAGACCCAGTGGCTTGAAATTTACTTTGGGTGTTTGTAAGTGCAACCCAAAATCACAAGAGGAGAGTGAAGGAGAAGGGACTGTGGTATGACCATCCCCACTTGGGTGTGATTTCTCATTTTCTGTCTCCCTGTCTCCCTCTGTGTCTCCAGAGAGCACATGCACCCTATAGCAAAAATTTCTCCAAGAAAAATACATAAATAAATAAATGACATTTCCTTTGCCTTTACTGAGCTATTCTTATCTCTTTTCTATGCTCTGTGATACTATAGTCTTCACAGAAACACACCCAGCTATTCAACTCCTTTAGCTTTTAAATTTCTAGGATACTATACATCTTTCTGTTTTTTTCTTTTCTTCTTATTTCCTTTTATTCTCTGAACACACATTTGGGCCATGTACTTCTAATCTGCATCAACTAAATAAAAATTAATTCTCTTGCTGTAAAATTACGAAAATACAGAATGCTTCATTGGAAGATGTGGTGGTTCTAGTACAGTTTAAACACCTTAATGATTAGATCACATATTTCATTTTTTTAAATGTGCTTATCTCACTTACCTTTTGATTTCTGTGACTCACTTCTTATTTTCACTTTGGGCAAGTGTCTCTTACAGACAGAAACATGACCGGTGTTTGCAGCGCACACTGTGCCCAGTGTCATATTCTTCCGCAGTCGATGCTTGCTTTAGGCTTCCTGAACCGCCATGAGAAGGGAGCGTAAAATACACGGTGAAACCTCTGAACCAAGCTAACTTTTTCTGGTTAAATGTTTTAATTAACTTTATTACCTTGAGGGAAATGGTAAACTTAACAAGTCAGTTAAGCATCTAATCAGTACCTAATCAGTTCAAAGCAAAGTGGTTTACCTATGAGAAACATGATTTTTGTGAAATTTCCAGGTAGGGTTAAAAATTACATTCCCCTTTTATCATATTTCAAGAGACTATGTTGGAAAGATTCCCATAAATTCTTGGAAAAATCCCACTATCCAGCTCTCATCTGATTATGAGAACTGCAACCCTAGATTAAAGCAATTCACTACCACACTATTCACCATCATGAGTTAAATTTCCAACATTTTTGCTAATTTGGCTATAATCAAGTACGTAGCTTCCTAAGTCTTTGGTTTTAAGTCATGAAAATATTCCAGTTCATGAAAAAAAAATTTCTTACAATGCATTATTCTGTAATTTACAGAAATGTCTAGTTCTTTTCTTGAATCTAGAATCTTGAACTTCATAAACTAATGTCACAAGTCCCCTCTTCATAGCTGCCCTTCAGTATATAGGCTTGATAACAACAAAGTGTGTTTGGATAACATGTGTACTGTTATTTTATTAGATGATTTTATGCTTGAAAGGGGCTAGAGGGACTAGCTGGTGGCATGATGGTTAAAGTTCTGGACTCCCACATGGTCGACCTTGGTTCGGATCCTAGACTTAGATGCTTGAAACTCATACAGAGTGCATGTGTGTGTGTGCCAAAAATCCCAAGAGGAAAATGGAAAAGAGGGATTGCCATGTGGCCATCATCCCTTGGGGTGGGAGGTAATTTCTCACTGTCTTTCTCCCTGACTTTCTGTTTCTCCAGCAAGCACACATGCCCTATAGCAAAAATCTCTCTCTAAAATTAAAAAGAAAGGGGCTAGAAAAGTCAAAAGCTTAAAGTAATGAGAAAAAGTATTTATTAACATCAAGTATAAATAATAAGTGCTTTAATAGCATTAGAGAGAGAGACAGAGAAAGAAAGCGAGAAATCGCCCCCCAGGGGGGATGGCCACACCACAATCTCTTCTCCACTCTCCTCTCAGGATCTTGGGCATGCACCCACATGCACCTGATGTGAGTTTAAGCCACCAGGTCCAGAACTCGATCCGTGGTCAACTACATGTGAGTCCAGTAACACAGCCATTATGCCAACTGCTGGTCCCAATTATAAGATATTTTTAAATGATGAAATAAAAAGTCTAGACAATAGTAATTAATAGCTGTTAACACTAGTGGGCAAAAAGATAATGGAGAAATGTTATAGATAAATAGTTTAAGCCGATAATACCTCAACTTACTTGTCAGGACAGGCCCTGTAGTACAACAGTTAAGTGCTGTGTGTAAGGGGCTAGACATCACATGACTGGCTGCAGTTCAAATCATGACCACGGCAACTTCAAAATCATGCTAGGTACATGTGCATGCATGCTCAAAATATTGATGGAATGGAGAAATGGAGAATCAAGAATTGTGTTGTGATCATGTTTAACTTAGGGGCTCTTTCTCTTTTTCTGTTTCTGGTGAACTCATGTACCTTCTGGCTAAAACATATATATAATATAAAACTAATCAATCTTCTCATGACAAAAAAGAGGAATAACAGGAGGACCAGTAGTTAGCGTAATGGCTATGTCGCTGGACTCCCCATGTGGTCGACTGCAGTTTGAGTCCTGGACCCAGTGGTTTAAGACTCACGCCAGGCATGTGTGTGTGCATGCCCAAGATCCCGAGAGGAGAATAGAGGAGAAGGGATTGCAGCATGGCCATCTCCCCTGGGGGGGTGGGGTGATTTCTCACTTTCTGTCTCTCTGTCTCTCTGTGTCTGGTGAGCGCACACGCCCTATAGCAAAAACCTCTCCAAAGATAATAAATAAAAAAGAGGAATAACATAATATTATGTGCCTCCTGGTAAAGATGAAGTAAAATTAAGTGCATAACATCACCTGGGAAGCATTTTTTGTCAAAAAAAACTTAAACCTGATGAAGTCTCTGAAACTAATGACGTGCTGAGAACAAAGGAACATGCTAAAAGACACCAGGAGGATGAAATCAACCAAAGACAAAGTGAGCAATTTTAAATGGCAAATGCTGGTTATTCTTCAGTAGAAACAGCAAAAGGAGGCTCAGCTAGCAACTTAGTCAGAAGTAAACTAATTGCAGTTCTAGAAGCCACATGGCCAACTGAGGTTCGGATCCCTGGTTTAGCCTAAAATCACTCTGGGCTCAAACATGCCCATGATCCTGACAAGATGGGGTTGGGGAAGGGGGATCATGGTATGACAAGATGCTGTCTGGGGTACCTCTCTACACGTGACTTTCCGTGTACATCATGCAGGTGTATGCACTACCATGAACCTAAAAGAAAGAGAGAGATAGCAATGAGGAAGGAAAGGAGGGGAAACATCATAGACTCAAAACAAACAAACAAAACTACACATAGTGGACTTTCAGAAACTGATTTGAATACAATGACTACAGAAAAACTTTTCTATGAGATAATTGAGAAAATCTGAACACTGGCCTGATCTCGTATATATCTTAAAATTACTAGGATTTTTCTTTAGGTGTGATAATGGGATTACTATAGTTTTAAAAATTCTACTGCTTAGCAATGTATGCAAGGTTATTTACGGATGGAATGATATGATTTTTGAAATTTGCTTCAAGTTAGTACATTTCTTTAGAATTATTTTTTATTTAACTTTCTCATTATCATTATTATTTTCCAGTTGATCAGAGAGAGACAGAGAGAGAGAGAGGAAGTGAGAAAGCAAGCCACCAGGTCTGAGACTTGAACCGTGGTCAGCCATGTGGGAGTCCAGCGTCTTTAACCACCATGCCACTTGCCAGCCCCAAGTTAGTACATTTTTTAAGTATGATAATGGTATCCTGGTAACATTTAAAAGTATTTTCTCTTAGAAATGCTCTTAAGTATTTAGAAAAGAAATCATATAATTCTGGAATTTACTTAAAATAATAAGTTTGGCTGATGTGGAAAATTGCTGGGTAGGTAAGTAGATGAAAAAAGAATAGCATGTGTTGATTATTTCTGAAGCTAGGGTTAGATTGGTTAAATCATGAACTTTGCTTGTGTATGTGTACAAATTTTTGTAGTAAGAATAATATGAAAATATTAAATAATGTAAAAATGAATGAAAAAAATTCTCTTATAAGTATTATTTTAAGAATGAAAATTAAGGGGACGACAGGTGGCAAAGTGGTTAAGGCACTGGACTCTTACATGGCTGACTGTGGTTTGAGTCTCAGACCTGGCAGCTTGCTTTCTCACTTTCCCTTTCTCTCTCTCTGTTCAAATAAAAATAAATAATAATAATAACAAATAAATAAAATAATTTTTTAAAATAATACAAATTAATTAGACTTTCTTTTGTTTTTAGGTTTTTACCATAGGCATGAGTGTTCACCTAAGAAAGACAGAGAGAGGGATGGAGAGAGGAAAGTGAGAAATCACCCCCCAGGAGATATGATCACACCACAATCCCATCTCCTCCATTCTCCTGTTGGGAATTTTGACATACACTCACACAAGCTGCAGTGTCCAGGACTCGAACCACAATCAGTCATACAACAGTCCAGTGCCTTAACCACCATGCCACCTGCTGGCCTGAAGATGTCTTTCTAAAGAAAACATGATTTGAAATTTTGAGCCTGTCCTAAATCTATAATCTTTCCTTTTTAAGTAAGTAAGTATATTTTTATTTTTAATTCAGTTCCATTTACATATATCTGCCTTTTTAAAAGTATTCTATGCCAAGGGGCATGTGTATATGAGAGAGAACAAGGAGAGCGAGAGGAAAGAGAGGAGAAAGAGTGAGAGAGCACCCCACCATGGGACCCAGTTATTTAAAAATTCTTTCCCTCCAATTCTTCATCCTGCCAGAATCCTAGCCACTCAGTCACCAACAGGAAGCCAACAGGGCTGGGATTCAAACCCTGGTAGGCCATGTGGGATCAGGCTTCCTCTGTGTAGCATCTACCCACTGTGTTAGAGGACTAGCCCCTATTGCTCCTGTTTTTGCTGTATCTATAAATGATTTTAAATTTTGTTGTGCTCACCACATCACCATTTTAAAAATAATATTTCATAAATATTATATATTATGTAGATATATAGACATTTATATTTTGATCTAGAAATATAAATTCTCTTTGGATATCCATTTTCTAGAACAGTATTTGATATATTTTAGGTAATTAAAAATATTACCACAAGTGGATGTATGAATGACAGAAACTAATAAATGCTTTAGTCTATTTAGAGAAAAAAAAGAAAATATTTAAAGGAGAAAAAAAATCAAATTCAGTTTACATAAAAGAAAGTGAATAAGCGATAATATGGATCCTAGATGTACAATAAAGACTCAACCATTTCTTCAGATTCTGTCAATGCATGATGGCAAGTGCACACTGAGTGATAAGAATGTGATCAGAAGAAATATTAACAAGAGCTGTTAATTTCACCATCCTGCATAAGAGGACACGGAAACGTTTGCATGTCCAGATGGTAACATAAGAGAACAAGTAAGGCATTATCAAGGTTGTCTTTAAAGATAAAGTCTGTTTGAAATTCCAATTTTATAGAACGAGTGCACTCCCAAGGCAAAGTAAAATTGCTTTTCAGCTGAAGCAGGGATTAAAGCTGAGCCTCTGTCAGGGGTGGTTTAGTTCTGCCCAGTGAACGGCATGTACTGTCCCTGAGGCAAGATAATTCAGCCTGTTCTCTCTTCAGTGTGAACACTAGCTAGCCAGGAGCCAATTCCCCGAAGCGCAGTGTAGAATACTGTGCCACACAACCTAATTTATAAAGTTCTCGTTGGGGCCCTCCGCGTCCAGCCTCATAAGTATTCACTGTCACCCCTACCCAGTCTCCCTTTGCCTTGCCCAGTCTCAGACTATAGATCCTCCATGTCCATCCCCGTCCCATCAAAAGTGAACTTGCTTGAACCTCTGAGGGTTTATTCTGTGATTGGGTGAATACACACACACACACACACACACACACACACACACACATATTCCTTTTACATAGATACAGATTTGCACTTTGGCAACAATCTCTTTGCAAATAATGCATTAAACAATGGACATTTTTTTCCCTTTGATGAGCAGAACAAATAAAAATATCCAGAATAATCCCTAGTATATAGACCAATGCAAGCATGGACTTCCAGGGTTACACTGGGGCGGGGTGTTCCAAACCCACTACGTAGCCTCTTCTTACCGTTTTCAGGCTGCTCCTGAGGCCACCATGGCATCCTGGAGTTCAGTCATGTCGTGTGATGTGTTCTCTTAATTCAGGCAAGTACTGTAGGCAAGTGAAGTTAACAAGAGCTGCGTTTTAAGCAGGAAAACGCTCAGTGGCCCTTCACCTAGACAACATTGGCGTCTTCCTAGATGTCCTTCAGGGAGAGTTGACCATGAATCAAAGATCCCTTTTATGGTTTGGGCTCATCTGTTATGCTTTAAAAGGTTTCTTCAAATGGCATCATGCCTTACTTTTTAGATTTTATTTTGACACACTTTTCACAAGAAAGTACTTCTTTTCTCTAAACCACCACAATAACAAATCATTTTATTTGTTTGTTTATCCCTGAATTTGATTGATGTTTTCATTTTCTTACTTCCTCAATTCCATACAGAATTATCGTAGAAAAACACACACACAAATGGGGGTGAAGAGGGTTTAGAGGGGACTGAATGGATCTGCACACACATTGCTCTGATGGAGAGGTAGAAGGATCATCTGGAGGGAAGTGTCATGAGCAGAGACAACAGAAGGATGATTACAATTGGTAGGATAGGGAATCAGCAGTTAGCGTAATGGCTATGTCGCTGGACTCCCACATAGTCGACCACGGTTTGCGTCCTCCACCCGGTGGCTTAAAACTCACGCCGGGTGCATGTGCGTGCGTGCCCAAGATCCCGAGAGGAGAATGGAAGAGAAGGGATTGCGGCGTGACCATCCCCCCTGGGGGGTGATTTCTCGCTTTCTGTCTCTATGTCTCTCTCTGTCTGTCTGGCGAGCGCACGTGCCCTATAGTGAAAATCTCTCCAAAAAAAAAAAAGAATTGGAAGGATAAAATCTCAAAGAAACAAGGAATGAGAAAAGAGGCCTGTTTTCAGAAGAATCCAGGGAGATGGAGTAAGGTATGAGGGACCAACATGGGCAGTAAGCACGCAGTTACCTGTATCAGGGACAGGGCCATGTAAGTGTTTGGTTCCCTTTGGAGTCCCTGCTGTGTGCAAACGGATTGGTATCCTGCAGAGCTGGACTGAGCTAGACGGCTCAGTGGCTTTGGGGACAGAAGTAGCCACCTACAGTATGTTTTTGTTTTGTTGTGGGGGTGGTGGTGATGATGAAGGCCTTCCCTGTGCTCTCTATCGCAAGTCCAAAGAAATTAGCTAACAGTTCGATTTCAAGACAGAATGTGGCAGGCACTAGAAGGATTAGCCTTGTCTTCATCATGCTTCCCCAGCTAAAATAATTAGATTATTTTCAGAGTAACTAATTTAGGCTAGTGACCATAATTAACTTATGTGTACTAAATTGAAAAAAATATCTTCTAAAACTTTACTTAGAAAATACAATGAGTAGGGACTAGCAGTTGGCGTAATGGCTATGTCGCTGGACTCCCATGTAGAGGACCATGGTTCGCGTCCCGGACCTGGTGGCTTAAACTCACGCCGGGAGCGTGTGCATGCGTGCCCAAGATCCCAGAGGAGAATGGAGGAGAAGGGATTGTGGTGTGACCATCCCCCCTGGGGGGATGATTTCTCACTTTCTGTCTCTCTGTCTCTCTCTATCTTTCTGGTGAGCATAGGCGCCCTATAGCAAAAGCCTCTCCAAAAAAAAGGAAAAAAAAGACAATACAGTGAGTAGGGAATGCAGAGGGTGGGTAGGAAGGGCAGAATTCGGGATCTTGAGCAATGAGTGACCCTTGTCTCTTGCTTGCAGAAAACATAAATCTCCATCTTGATGGTTCAAGGTCAAGTTCTGACTGCTATCTCCCAGGATCTAGGGTACCTCATACACTTTGTCGAAAGGTGAAATTGCAGTGGGATGGAAAACAGATTCCATCCTATGCGTCCATCCTGGTCACTCCCTGAAGTGATTGTTGAGGAGGAGTTTGAAACCACCTCTGTGCTCAGTGGGAAGGAGTGGCTCCTGTCTTAGCAGTGCTGGCCCAGCACGGGCATCTGTGCCCGTGTCCCACACGTCTGCTCACGGGGTTGCTGAGAGGGTGCTCAAGGTCACTAACTTTAAACTGAGGTTTATATTTTATTGACATTAATGTATATATTTATATTATAATGTAAATTTTTATATTTATATTTTCATAACATTTATATTATATTTAGGCCTGTTTTCAGAAGAATCCAGGGAGATGGAGTAAGGTATGAGGGACCAACATGGGCAGTAAGCACGCAGTTACCTGTATCAGGGACAGGGCCATGTAAGTGTTTGGTTCCCTTTGGAGTCCCTGCTGTGTGCAAACGGATTGGTATCCTGCAGAGCTGGACTGAGCTAGACGGCTCAGTGGCTTTGGGGACAGAAGTAGCCACCTACAGTATGTTTTTGTTTTGTTGTGGGGGTGGTGGTGATGATGAAGGCCTTCCCTGTGCTCTCTATCGCAAGTCCAAAGAAATTAGCTAACAGTTCGATTTCAAGACAGAATGTGGCAGGCACTAGAAGGATTAGCCTTGTCTTCATCATGCTTCCCCAGCTAAAATAATTAGATTATTTTCAGAGTAACTAATTTAGGCTAGTGACCATAATTAACTTATGTGTACTAAATTGAAAAAAATATCTTCTAAAACTTTACTTAGAAAATACAATGAGTAGGGACTAGCAGTTGGCGTAATGGCTATGTCGCTGGACTCCCATGTAGAGGACCATGGTTCGCGTCCCGGACCTGGTGGCTTAAACTCACGCCGGGAGCGTGTGCATGCGTGCCCAAGATCCCAGAGGAGAATGGAGGAGAAGGGATTGTGGTGTGACCATCCCCCCTGGGGGGGTGGTGATTTCTCACTTTCTGTCTCTCTCTCTATATCTTTCTGGTGAGCATACGTGCCCTATAGCAAAAGCCTCTCCAAAAAAAAGGAAAAAAAAGACAATACAGTGAGTAGGGAATGCAGAGGGTGGGTAGGAAGGGCAGAATTCGGGATCTTGAGCAATGAGTGACCCTTGTCTCTTGCTTGCAGAAAACATAAATCTCCATCTTGATGGTTCAAGGTCAAGTTCTGACTGCTATCTCCCAGGATCTAGGGTACCTCATACACTTTGTCGAAAGGTGAAATTGCAGTGGGATGGAAAACAGATTCCATCCTATGCGTCCATCCTGGTCACTCCCTGAAGTGATTGTTGAGGAGGAGTTTGAAACCACCTCTGTGCTCAGTGGGAAGGAGTGGCTCCTGTCTTAGCAGTGCTGGCCCAGCACGGGCATCTGTGCCCGTGTCCCACACGTCTGCTCACGGGGTTGCTGAGAGGGTGCTCAAGGTCACTAACTTTAAACTGAGGTTTATATTTTATTGACATTAATGTATATATTTATATTATAATGTAAATTTTTATATTTATATTTTCATAACATTTATATTATATTTATATTACTGTGTCATTACATTTAAGACTACTTAACCAAGAATGTTACATAAAGAAAATGAACATTTTGGGTCAGCAGATGGCATAGTGGTTGCATCACTGGACTCCCACCTGGCCAACTATGGTTTGAGTCCCAGACCTGGTGGCTTAAAACTCACATCAGGTGTGTGTGCGTGTTTGCCCAAGATTCCAGGAGGAGAAGGGATTGCAGCATGGCCATCCTTCTTGGGGGGTGAGGAGGGGGGATGATTTCTTACTTTTCCTCTCATTGTCTCTCTCTCTTTCTCTTCCTAGGGAGCACAGAAGACCTATGGCAAAAATCACTTTAAAAAAAGAAAGACAGTAAGCATCTAAGACATTTTATGCCAAGCATAATAGTTAAGACATCATTTCTTAAACTGTAATTATTTGTATCTAAGTTTTAGTTCCTTCAAATCAGCAGGATATTCTGTATTTCCCCTGTAAATAGCCATGTCCAGGGAAGACAGACGTTCTAAGTCAAGGCCAATATTAGGCATTTCCAAAGTCATATTCTTTGGCACTCTTTCTGGAATATTTCTTATGAATAATATAATTTTTGTGATCAAGATAATTCTCTCAAACTTAGCTGCCCTCTCTTACTGTTTCCTCTAGTAATTCATATTGGAATAATAGTACTTAATACACATCTTTACTAATGATCCTTAAAATGCACGTTCTTTGCATGTAAGCTCCTTTGCTTTTCTTTTTTCCTTCTTTTTCACTCTGATACTTCAGCCTGGGTACGAAACTCACACAGTGCCCATGAGATCCAAGTCACTCACATTCCACATTAAAATGAGGGATACAGAACTGCTTTCAATGAGGAGTCAGGTCCCTGGCCATCATTTCTGGGATTTCCAAAGCTCTATTCTTTAATCACACAAGCCCAGTATGTTCACTAGGAGGCTCTGTGCACCATGACCCTCATACAAGCTCCAAGAAACAGGGTCTGACTTCTGGGCCTTAGGACTGTCAGTCAAAAGCCAACTCTTTCCTTTCTCCAATCTCACCTGCATGATCTAGAGACCCACGTTCAAGAATCGCCTTGAAAAAGAAGAAAAAGGGAAAATGTGCTCTAGAAATCAGCTGTATATGTAAAGAATGTGCATTCTAGGGGTCAGCAGGAGGTGTGAAGGTTAAGGTGCTGGTTGCCACATGACTGACTGAGCAGTTCAAATCCCAGACCCAGTAGTTAGGAAAATGCTTTTTCCTTCTTTTTCTGCAGCTATAGTGCCTAATCAGCATGGTGGCAATGCTGGGGAGTGTTACCTATAGCAATTCCTTTTTTTTTTTTTTTTTATTTTTTTTTTTTTGGAGAGATTTTCACTGTAGGGCACGTGCGCTCGCCAGACAGACAGAGAGAGACATAGAGACAGAAAGCGAGAAATCACCCCCCAGGGGGGATGGTCACGCCGCAATCCTTTCTCCTCCATTCTCCTCTCGGGATCTTGGGCACGCACGCACACGCGCCCGGCGTGAGTTTTAAGCCACTGGGTCCGGGTCACGAACCGCGGTCGACTACGTGGGAGTCCAGCGACATAGCCATTACGCTAACTGCTAGTTCCCCCTATAGCAATTCTTAAACGTGTTAAGGTTCATTTTAATTCAGGATAAGATCCTAAGTAAAAAGATCAGAACTGATTTTTAAAAATAAACAGAAAGAAAAGCACTTCCAGAAAAAAAAATTGCATTTATACTATGACATTTAATAACCACTTTGAAAAGCTTTTATTTTTTAACTTTTATTTTTTGACAATCTTAAGCAAAACAGTGATTTTGTAGCCATTCTATTTTGCAGTTCCTGTGCATTTATTCTAATGATTTTGGAGTTGATTGGATTGGATTACAAAATGCCAGCAATCCAACAACCCTGCTAAGCTTTTGAAATCGTGAATTGCTCTGGCTAGATAGTCTTTTAATTACATGATTTAACATGATTAACTGCATGCAATTCCACTAAAACTGCTGGGATCAGAATACTCTCCAACTGCTCTAAGTATATTGACAAGCCGAAGCAGAAGAAGCGAGAATGTTTTTAAGTTTTGTCTAAAGACATCAAAAGTATTGATGAAGATGGTTTCTTGATGTAAGAAACGTGGTCTGAAAATCCATTTTGGTGTCTTACATGTTTATAAGGGATTCTAACAGAAATGTCCTCAGGCATTCGGCTGAGAAAGCAGGCTGGTATCAAAGAGCTGTGACAAGTGCTTCTAGATAGATCCTTTCACTAAAAGGAAGACAAATCGTAAGAAGTCCCAACAAAGCAGCAAATTAGCCATCGAATCCCTTCTGCATTCACACGTTCTCTAGTCTCCTTCAAGGTGGCCGTTGGCAACAAGTGTGTGAAAAGTGAGATTTCATGAAATGGAAAAAGTCTGATGTGCACAGCACGGGTGTGACGAGAGCACTTTCTGCTGCCCTTCCTCTGCCAGAGTAACGGTTACATCCCCTGAAGTTGGATCTGCCTGCCAACCAAGGGTTAAGCAGGAAGGACATGTATGCAAGGGCAAAATAAGTTTCCCCATACAAATCTGTTCAAATATTTAAGAAATTTCATGTGATTATCCTTCAAGATTCAGTGTGCACCTGCCCCAGTCCGCAAGACAGTCGAACGGGTACCTGGGTGAGGATGGTGAAAAAGGGGACTCTTTGTGTTCAGGCTGGCAAGATTCCCACAGACACACACAGAGCGGAGACCAGATGAGATGCTAATCAAGTCTTTGTTTATTGCAGAGCAAACTGTGCTTTAAATACAGGCTGGTGGGCACCGATTGGTTGCCCAAAAAGAGATACAAAAGTATGAGCCAATCATTGATGTGGGTGGATCTCCCATTGCCTAGAAACAGTTGGTCACACGAGTTCTGAGAAATGGTTTGCTCAAGGAGGAAGTGAAGCCTAAGGTTTCTAAGATGGCAGACAGCTCTCAAGATGGCTTCCATATGCAATGCCCTCCACATGCACCAGTATCAGGCAGTCGATAAATACAGTCAAAACTCAATTTCACGCAGAAACATTCTTGTTTGCTTATTTATAATGCCACCTGGTTTTTTGTTTTGTTTATTTGTTTTTAATTTTTCCATAGAGCATGTGTGTTTACCAGAGAGAGACACAGAGAGAGGGAAAGTGGGAAATCACCCCCCAGGGAGGATTATCATACCACAATTCCTTCTCCTCCATTCTCCCCTAGGAATTCTGCACATGCGCCCAATGTGTTTTCTTTTTATTTTATTTTATTTTTTTTTTTTTTGAGAGGTTTTTGCTATAGGGCGCGTGCGCTCGCCAGACAGACAGAGACAGACATAGAGACAGAAAGCGAGAAATCACCCCCCAGGGGGGATGGTCACACAGCAATCCCTTCTCCTCCATTCTCCTCTCGGGATCTTGGGCACGCACGCACACGCGCCCGGCGTGAGTTTTAAGCCACCAGGTCCGGGACACGAACCGCGGTCGACTACGTGGGAGTCCAGCAACATAGCCATTAGGCTAACTGCTGGTTTCCCCCCAATGTGTTTTCAAACTGCCTAGTTTGGGACTCTGAGTGCTGAGTCGGCCATGTGGGATCCAGCACCATAACCACCATACCTCCTGCTGGCCCTGTGTTCCCCTGTTTTTAAGTGCATCTCTCAGTCAACTCATTGGTCATTCTACCCACACACAATCTTGTTCATTTACTAATAATTGTTGCTGTTCTTTAAATGTGTCTGCCTAGTCAATGTTTATGAACAAGGCTTTTGGTCACCTAACTCACCTGACCCTTGGGAAAACAGGCCCCACTACTGACAGTGTTTCTGTCAGGGTCACCTCATGCCTCCATGAAACGTACCCGTGTTTGTTTACTGTTGATTCTCCTGCTACTCTCAGAATGTGAAATAGCATTTTCTCTTCTCTGGTGCTCTGTACTTGACAATCTATATTTACAATCATGCCTTTGAGACAGTCTGGCATTTGCAGCTTCCTCACAGTGATCTCAGCAAAACTCAAGTTGTATATGCTAAACTCTGGGGCAGAGTAGTCCACAACACTCGCCCAGATAATACCTTCTACAAGCTGAGAGGATCCAGGAGACTATCAGAGTCTCCCCAGTCAGAAGAGAGTGTCCCTCATGAGGCTGAGTCACAGGAAGGAAGAGTTCGCTTCATTCCTTCCCAGAAAGTGTAGCGTGCTACAGAATGAACGACCACCAAAGTCAGATTAAGGGTAAAGGGAGTCTTTGTTAGCTGGCTGGGGACTACAGCCTGAGGCTCAGGGTCTAGAGTCAGAAATGCAGCTCCCACTGAAGTTTGAGCAGTCTTTTTACAGGGGGTCAGTTACCAGGGGGCTTTTATGCTCGTAGTTTCAGAAGCTGAATCAAGCAGGTTATTTCTGAGGGCACTCACTAGACCTTTGTTTAATGGTCTTCATGGCTCCGGGCAGGGGTCTGGTGATTGATAGTCACATTGCTAAGGAACAGCTAAACAAAAGGGTTTCAGGCTAGTTAGCAAAGACAGTATCAGGTACAGGATGTCGCCCCATGCGGTTTTCTGTATGGCTAACACATGGGAAGAGCAAGCAGGTTTACAGAAGCAGACAGCCAAGTGAGGGTGAGGGAACAAAATGGACGAACAGTTGCTCATGTGCGAGATCTAACATGCAGCCTTCCACAGAAGCCATGATGCGAACAAGTTCAGGTATGCAATAAATAGTACAGGAGGACTTCGGAAAGTTCACGGGAAGTAAAATCAATGTATTCAATAATCCTGGTAGTAAAAACAAAAGAAATCCATCTTATGCATTTTCATGATTTATTTGAAGCCTCCTGGACTTACACGTTTGTGTAGCAACATAAAAATTGTTGAAGAAGGCCAAAAGTTCATTATTTCCCACATCAGGAATTATTTCTACTAAAAATTTCCTTGGAAGAATATCTGCCATTAAATTAGCACATTCCCAATGCAGAGTCTTCCCTCTCGTTATGGAAATACTGTTTCTCTTTCTAAAAGTGCTGTTCTCAAAACAGTATCGTTTAAATCACTGCCATTAGTCAAAGTAACGCCATAAATGTGAACATTTGCACTGAGAGAATACATTTTGCAGAATTTTATTAGCAAAGCACTGAAATTAAATAAATATGACATATTTTCAGGCAAATAAATGCCTTTTGATTTCTAATGTTTCATAGTTGCTTAAGTGTTTAGAAGTTAACTTGCCTAAAGATCTGCTAGTTTATAAACGCTGAAGCTTTGGTCTGTGTAAGAGATTCATTCTCTTCTTCTGCATTTTATCCCTTAGCATACTTGAACAAGCCACTTATTTATTTTAAATTGCTACTAAATTTTCAATATAACTATTTCATTTTTAAATATTTTGTCAAAAATTTTATGTACTTTTGATTTTTAAATTTTTTGTGTTGTGTGTGTGTGTGTGTGCGTGCATGTGTGTATGTGTGTGTGTGTGTGTGTGTGTGTGCTTGGTTTTTTTCATTGAGCATAATGTTTTCTATGTCTATTCATGTTATGTACATCTTAATACTTTCCTTTTAAAAAATAAACTTTTTTTTTTCTTATTTACATTAATCACTCTACATTTTTACAGTGTACGATATGGTTTTTCCCAGCGTGAATAGAATACGCATTAGTCAAGTCAAACACATTACTGTATGCATTATCATCAATTTTTCACTTTTGTGTCTATTAAATGTTTCATCTCCCCCCCAATATATTGTTCAATAATTAAACAAAACCAAAGAGCATGCTATAATATTTTATTGCTATTATAATTAACACAAAGGAAACAATGAATTATTCTATAGTATCATCCTCTAGTCAAAACATTTTAGAATCATCCTCTATATTTTGAGATAAAATGATACTAGAAATAACCTTTTTGGCCCAATCATGATGGTGCATGCTACAAAAACCATGTGCTTTACAGGCTGGAACCGCATGTGAGGCCTAGGTTCAATTCCTGGTCCAACCTAAAGACTCAGCACAGTGGCATACATTTGTGATCCCAGAGATGCAGGGGGCTGAGGCAGGGGGATTGTGAGTTCGAGACTGGCCTGGATAATAGAGCAAGACCCTATCTGAGAAGGAGCAGGGTGCGGTGGCATCTGCCTATGGTCCCAGTCGGGAGACTGAGGCAGGAGGACCTCAACATAGCAGGACTCTGTCTTTCAATAAAAGGTTTCTGTTTTGTTTTGTTTTTCACGGGGGGTGGGGGATATCCTTTTGCATCTGCATACCTGTCTACCTCTAAGTACTGGATAACTGACAGTGTTTTTCAGTACTTTTCAAATATTTTGTCTTTCTTACGAAGAGTAGAGGTCCTGGTATAGATTAATAGGAAATAAGAATAATAAATACTATAGAAATAAACAAAACACTCAAAATATTATTTTTAAAACATGTTTAGAATTAACATATTTGTTTTTTCATTGTTCATATCTTCTTAACACAAGCTTCATCTGAACATGAAATTCTTACTTTTTTTTTAAAAGAAAACACAGAAAAGAAACAGCCCAGGAGCCAGCACTGATACACTGACATTAATGAGAACTCTGTATTCTGAGAAAATATATTGCTGAGGGAAAGGGGGTGAGAACTTGGCCCTAGATCATATCGAAAGAGTTTAGCCAAAGATATAAGCTCTGGAAACACTGTCCCAGAGCTGGCCACGCTCCACAGGGAAAGGCCGCATTTGGTATGTGTGGGGAGTCTGCCTTCTTTCAAACCACAAGTTCGGCAAAACCAACTGGCTTTACATTTTGAAAGGAAATCGCACTCATGTTGACAACATGGGCATTATTTAAGTCCGGAGTTCATGTTAAATAAACATATATGGTTAAACAGAATGGTCTGACTGCCGTCCGCAGTCTGATAAGTTGCGCCAGGAGAGAGGAAAGAAAAACATGCCCGGCTGAAAACCCAGGCCTGCAGCATTAGGGTAGGAGGCGGCGTGTGAACACCGAGGCTGACAGTTTACTCAGACTGCTTATATAACCCAGAATAGGGCCTGTGTGGAAAGAAGGGAGATGGAGAATACATAATGGCTTACAGTTCTGCAGTTAACAGCGGGGACGAGTTAATTGAATCATAAAAACTCGAGAATACAGATTTGACTTAGCATTAAACATAGATCAGATAACAAGTAATTGGAACAAATGTGTGGGGATTTTGTATGATTGGCCCTTTAAAGTTTATTTTTTACCTTATCAGCATTTGCCTCTTAATGTAAAAGATGTTGGTTAAATCTGGGCATTGGAAAAATCCTATTTTGCCACACACCTATGGAATCAGGACTCAGAAATTTCTCCCCTAAAAAACAAATAAACCAAAATCTACTGAGAAGAGCAGAGTATCCAAGAAATTACCACATTTTCCTCAAATACTCCTCCATTCCCAGGATGCTGGGCCCTAAGATGCCAACATTTCATGATTCATAAGAAGTAAGCCACTGCTCCCTCATTAACCACAGCAAGTTTTGGGAAATGTGACACTTCCTATCAAATCAGCTCCAGTTTGTGTTCTATCATTTGCGAGATACTGCAATCCCAATTAGCGAATCAGCGTTGTTACTATAGCGATAAACTCAGCCTTCGTCAACTCATGTCAAGGTTTTTCCATGGCTCTCTGGGTTTGGGAAATACATCAGTGTTTGCATGCCACAAGACCTTTCTCAGGAAGGGACTCAGCCTATCGGGCACGCTCTACGAAGTGTTAGAGTCTGGCACACTTGAAAAGGGATTTTAGCATCCACCCATTCCACAATGTAATGCATATTGTTTTGAATCCTCCCTAACTCTCACCACCCACCCTGCTGCCCAGGGCCATGGTTCTCAACAGGAAGAGGTGGACAGTGGCCACTGTGGTGGTGCATCTAAATTATTGGTTGACGGATGGCAGGTGGGTGGGGGAGGCACATGTTCAAGCAACAGGTCTCTCTAGAAATTCTGTTTTTAAAAGTTTATTTCTTCTTGGGACTAGAAGATGGCATAATGGCTATGTCACTGGACTCCCATGTAGTCAACCATGGCTCAAGTCCCAGACCCAGTGGCTTAAACTCATGCCAGGCACATGTGCATGTATGCCCAAGATCCCAAGAGGAGAATGGAGGAGAAGGGATTGTGGCATGGCCATTCCGCCGGTGGGTGGTTTCTTGCTTTCTTTCTGACTTTCTGGTGAGTGCACATGCCCTATAGCAAAAACCTTTCCAAAGGGGGGGAAAATTTAAAGTTTATTTTTTCTGAGAGAAAAACAAAAAGATAGTCCCAAAAGGGTTTTCATGAAAGTTGGGCCGGATCATGGTGCACACACATACCACACACACACTGTCAGGTGTGCTCAGAAAAGTCGAGCGACACCAACCTAGGACCTTTTCCATGATGGGTCAGTCATGTTACCACTGTGCCACCACCTAGCCCCTTAGAAATTCTGTTTTGCTTGGCTCCTCACCCCCATCATCACCACATCGAACCACTTTTCCCACTGTGTTTTATCTCAGATGTTTAATTATAAACCAAAATGGTGGGGACAAGAAATAGATTCAAAGAAAGGAGAAGACTTGTGTGTTGGGAAGCTAACAAAGAGCCTGTGCATTAATTGGAAGTGGAAAGAGTAATTCATGGCTGGGGCCAGAAGGTGGCGTAGTCATTAAGGTGCTTGACCACGATTGGAGTCCTGGACCTGTCAGCTTGATACTCATGCTGGGCATGTGTGTGTGTGCATACCCCAAATCCCACTAAGACATGGAGGAGAAGGAATTGTAGCATGGGGGGCGTGGCAATTTCTCACTTTCTCACTTCCTCTGTCTCTCTGTCAAGCACATGTGCTCTATAGCAAAAAAGGAAGAAAAAAAAAGGAAGTAAATTATGGCTCTAGCTGTTTAATTTGTAGAACTACTTGGACTAATTTAAGAAAGTGAAAGACTGGGGAGCTGTCTGGTGACATAGCAGAGAAATAGACACGCAGCAAGACTGACCCACGTGGATGGTGGTTCCAAAGTTCACATCCAAAGAACCTCCCTGAGTACACCTGACATGATTTGGGGCTGCCTGAAGCTGGAGGTAGAGCATGGCATGAAGATCTGGGGTAGCTGTCTCTTTCTCTCTTTCTCTTTTTCTTGAGAGAAACAAGTAAATAAATAAGCTTCTTTTAAAAATGTAAGTGGAAAACCCAATCCATGGTGGACATGGAAGCTGTCCGTTGTGTAGATAAGACTACAGGCCTTACATCAATGGGTTCCTTTTATTTACCGCTTTGCCACATGTAAGTGTTTAGTGCAGATAAAATAAACTCTCAATTCATTGTAAATGCTACTGTTTTAAATATAGGATGTTTGGAGAAATGAAGGCAAAAGGGGAAGAGAAAAATGTGAGAGGGAAAATAAGCTCCCGTAGGTTTTACTCTGCTTTTCTACCGTATTTCCACTTCTGGATATATTTTTAAATTTTCTTTCTAGAAAGGGCATTTAGCTTCTGACATATATTCAGTATCCTCCCTCTTCCATGTCCCTTTCTGAAATCTTTTTGCTACGAAACACTTATTTTACATGTGTCCCTCTACAGGTTTTTATAACATGTGAATTAAAAATAAAGCCACGGGAAACATCCTGCGATTTCATCTATACCATTTTGGATTATAGTTGTCCATAGACACCATCTTAATTATTTGCTTATACCTTGATGTAAGACCATGCCTGTGATTCTATAGAACAGCTTTATTTTTTATTTTATATAAAAATACCTGAATAGAGGCAACTCAATTTCTCCTACTGTACATTTATAATACAGATCACTTTGGATCTTGATTTCAAAATATGTGGGGATTTGTCCACCAGCAAGCAGGCAGCCAATTCTACAGCAGACACCAGCTGGACATCCTCGGATCACCTTCAGTTCTGACAGTATCTACTTCGAGAGAGCTGAAGGCTCAGTCCTACAAGTCTGCCCCACTTCAGTTACCAGTTGCAAGTGTGAGCTTCTGGAAATTTTGACCAACCAGTTATAAGTTGGGGTTCCAATTTTTGGTTGGGTTACTTTGCTAGAGCAATTTGCAAAACTCAGGGAAAATCTTGCATTTACTGGTAAATTATAAAGAACATTTTAAATGGTAGGAATAAATAGCCTGCTGAAGAGATAGACAGGGCAAAGTCTGGAAAGGTCCCAAGTGCAGAGCATCCATTCCGAGGAGTGTGTGTACACCATCCTCTCAACATGTAGTTGTGGTTGAGTTTGTTATTCACCTTCCTACAAGCCTCCGTATTCCGCCAACCAAGGACTCACTGAACCCTGTCCTTCTGAGTTTTTTTCCTGGAGATTTCACTGCATAGGCAGGATTGAAGAATGGACATCCAGGTAGAAATGAAACAGACAAAACATTATGATCTGATGCTAATTGGGAAACCCAGCCAGGCCCAGCCTGTTCCTTCTTGGCCACTCTGTGCCACAGCCCTCCCTCCCGGCTGTGGGGCAGGACCCCTTTAGAATGAGGGTCTTATGACTTAGTATCAGGACAGCGGGAGAAGATTAGAGATTATATGGCCCACACAAGCTAGTTTCTGTGGTCTTCCTTGGGGAGAAGAAGGATCAGGTGAAAAGAAAGCAGGAGGTCAGAACTTGCTTCACGTCCATCTCCTGGAAGCTGTTCAGAAGCTGCTACAGGAACCAAAGACAAACAAGCAAATATTTATGAGCCAGAAACAGTGATCAATTGATCAATTATATATATTGATCACTGTTTTATATATATATTTCTGTGTATATACACAGACAGAGAAAACAGTTATAGATTTTTACATGTAGATGATTTTGCCTTCAGATTCTTATAGAATTCTTGCTCTCAATGTTGAGATTTCAAAAAATATTCATCATGTTCTCTGAGGTTTCAATTTGTAGAAAATTATCTAAGGCTAACCCTCCACCAGCAAGACATTGAGAAATAAAGAAAATAATTAGGGAATCCATAGAAACAATCTGAAGTCTGATATTTGAAAAATGTCACTCAAGTAAGATTTTGCCTGAAAATTATTGTTTTAATCTACAAGCATTAAAGGCACCAGTACTTCTAAGAAATCTCTAGAGAAAGGGCATCTGAATTATAAAAAGTCTCAGATGGGGCCAGCCCTATAACACAGCAGTTAAGTGCTGTGTATGAGAAGTCAAATCCCAAACGGCCCATCATGGCTCAAATCCTGACCCTGGCAGCTTGAGAAACATACCAGGCATGTACATGTGCCTCAGATCCAGACAGGATGGACAAGTGGAGGAGAGGGACTGCAGTGAGACCAGGCTCCATTGGTGCTTTCTCCCTCCCCTACCTCTCGCACTCTCTCGGGTGCACACACGTGCCCTCTAGCAATTCAAAACCATACGACACGGTTATATAGAAAATAAATAATGAGATGGAGGGAAATAGTAGCTATTCAATGTCAGGAGAAAGGTGTTCATAAATGAAAAATAAGAGAGAAAGAGAAAAAGAAATAGAAATATTGAACTTCCCAGAGTCTGAACTGGGAGAAAAAGAGAAATTATAAACCAAAACAGGAATAGCCCAAGCAAAGGAAAACAGCCTGAGAAGAAAATAAACAATATTTAAGGTCTTGTACTTGTAATGCCATAATGTTTTCATGCAAGGGAGTATGTATGATTCTTGGACATACTTCTCATTTCACAAATGGCAGTCTTGTGTTGGTCTGCTATCCAGAAGTCTGTATTTTTGTCTTCCCACAGAATTTCTTTGTCTTATGAGTCTGCAAAATAAAACAAAAGATCTCATTGAATAAATAGTTTTAAATTCTATTTACTTAGAAACAGTATGAGATTCTCATGTTTTCTATGAGAAGTGGCCAAGGGATAAATAATTTAATCACAAAAGGGCAAAGACTAATCATTTCATTGGGAAAAATTAAAACCCAATCCCTGGTGATATCGTGCTTAGGGCACTAGATCCCATATGGCTGAATGCGGTTCAAGTCCTAGACCCGCTGGATTGAATAATCATGCCGGGTGCATGTGCTGGCATGCCCCAAATCCCAGGAGGAAAATGGAGGATAAGGATTGCCACATGACCATTTCCCCCCCAGGGGGTTTCTCACTTTCTTTCTCACTTCAGTGAGCACACACTCCCTTATGGCAAAATCTTAAATAATAAATAAATAAATAAATAAAAACCAATCCCTTAGTTCAGGTTTCTCACAAAAAAAGAGAAAAGAGTTAGGATGCAGGTAGCTTATAATAAACACATAGAGGGACCAGCAGATGGTGTAGTAGTTATGTCGCTGGACTCCCACATGGCTGACCATGGTTCAAGTCCTGGACCTGGTGGCTTAAAAATCATGCCAAGTGCATGCCCAAAATCCCAGGAGAATGGAGGAAAAGGGATTGCAGTTTGGCCATTCCCACTGGGGAGTGATTTCTCACTTTCCCTCTCACTGTTTCTGTCTGTTTCTCTCTCCAGTGAGCACATAGGCCCTAAGATAAAAACCTCTCAAAATAAAAAGAAAGAAAGAAAGAAAGAAAGAAAGAAAGAAAGAAAGAAAGAAAGAAAGAAAGAAAGAAAGAAAGAAAGAAAGAAAGAAAGAAAGAAAGAAAGAAAAGAGAAAAGAAAAGAGAAAAGAAAAGGAAAAGAAAACACAAACACACGGAAACGGTCTAAGTGTCCATCAGTGACTGAATGGGTAAAGAAAATCTGGCACTGAGGGACCAGCAGTTGGTGTAATGGCTATGTCCCTGGACTCCCATGTACTCTACCACGGTTCAAGTCCCAGACCCGGTGGCTTAAACTCATGCCAGGTACGTGTGCGTGTGTGCCCAAGATCCTGAGAGGAAAATGAAAGAGAAGGGATTGTGGCGTGACCATCCCCCCTGGGGGGTGATTTCTCACTTTCTGTCTCTCTGTCTATCTCTTTCTTTCTGGTGAGCTCACACACCCTATAGCAAAAACCTCTCCCAAACAAAGAAGAAGAAAAAAAGAAAAAGAAAATCTGGCACTAAAATTTAATATGGTATTTGCAATGGAAAATTGTGTGGTCTTAAAGAAGCAAACCCTACCATCTGTGACAATATGGACAAATCTGGGGGATTTTATGCTGTGTGAAATAAGCTGAACACAGAAAGAAATACGGCATGCTCTCACTTTTATGTGGAGTCCAGAAGGGCTGAACTTACAGTAGTAGAGAGAAGGTCTATGGTTACAAAATACAGCTCTAAACTAAGCAAGTTCTGCAGATTGAATGCACAGCATGGTAACTATAGATAATAACTGTATACTTGAAACTTCCTAAGAGTCGATCTTAAGTGCTCTTACACACACCCCCACACACAAAGGTATCTGTGAGGGGGTGGGCGTGTTAATCCGCTTGTGTGGTAACTGTCTCACAATGTACACACATATCAAAGCATCTTGGTGTGCACCTTGAATATGCAGTGTTTGTGGATTATACCTCATGGAAGCTGGGCCTGGGAGGGAAGAGGAGTGAAACTGCAGGAGGGGCAAGCTAGGGAAAAGCCTATAAAGCATCCACGGTAAAGTTGCAGCTGCAAGGATGCCTCCCAGCTTTTCACACGGAGGAAAATAAGCCCAAAGGCTGCAGGCCCTGCTGCCTCCTGGTCACGCCTAGGAGCACAGGGTCCCTGTGATTCTCAGCTGTGCCTTATGTGGGCTGAAAGAGGCTCTGTTTCTTACAAAAAAAAAAAAAAAAAAAGTATCAATGCAGGAAGGCAAAGAAAGAGACAGAGGGCAATTGAGGTGGGATGCTGGCAGCAGGCGCACACAGACGCTCCTCACAGCTGCAGTTAAAACCCAAGAGGCCAGCCCAGGAGTGAGGGGACTCAGAGCTTTTGCTTCTGTTGGCTATTACAGGGCTGTGATCTGCCCATGCTCCCTGGTAAAGTGTCACCGACTTTAAGGCGGTGACACAAGTTCTAACACAAACAGGCAGAGGTTCCCACTCAGCTATGGATGCTATCTTCTCCCTCCTCCACTCCCCACACTCTCCCATTTCCACTCCCCTTCAGCCAAACCTCCAACTGCTCTTGGGTCCTTGACTGAGTAGGTGACCTGACTTCTATGTCCAGGGATCTGAGCGCCCTTGGATGCTTGCAGGGGCTACTGTCATTGAGCATGAGAGCACCAGGGGATGACCCCAGTGGACTCTGAGTTCTATCCATACCTCCCTGGCCCTGCTCCCTGACACAGCATTGGGCCAGTCAGGATGTTCCCGGCCACTTAACCCCACCAGTGTGCCCTTTCTTTGCATTCTGGCCACCAGGTGAAGATTCCAAAGTGATTCCAATTGCAATTGTAGCTTCAGGTTGATTGATCTCTTACTCTACCATGGGAATCGAAGACCTCCAGTCCAGCAAACCTATACTAGAATTGCAGAGATGGGATTCGCAAACTCTGCAAGAGGCTCACGGGAGCTTTGGTGTTGGAGACTAACTATATTCCCACTGGTTCCTAGACCAGTGGATGTTAGTTCTTAGGGACCCCGATAGGAAACCACAGGATACAATTGAATAATGGGAGTTTGTATGCTACTCCAGAGGATGGAGCCACTTTTTAAGCGTGTCAACCTGAGCTGGTTCTGCGGCTGAGCCTTTAATAAGTTATTCCATATGGTATACAGTGGAGTCCCACAATCATATACCCTCTGTCACATTCCCACTGCTGTAAAGTGGGTCCCTCAGTTATGCAGGATCCTGCATCCATGAGTCAGGCATCCTTTGAGGGCTGTTTTGTTTTGTTTTGTTTTTGAGAGACTTTTGCTTTAGGGTGCATGTACTCACCAGAGACAGAGAGAGACAGAAAGCAAGAACCCCCCACCCCCACCCCAGGGGGATAGCCATGCTGCAATCTCTTCTCCTCCATTCCCCTCTTGGGACCTTAGGCATGCACGCACTTGTGCCTAGAGTGAGTTTTAAGTTGCCGAGTTGGGGACTCAAACCATGGTTGACTACGTGGGAGTCAGCAATGTAACCATTATGCCATCTGCTGGTCCCAGGTGCTATTAATTTTATTCTACCAAGCATCCAGAAGATCAAGGTTCCAACAATAGTGGTACTACAGAAAGCAAGTGACCAGCCCTGGAGTAAGAGTGCATGTGTACTGCTATATGCCCATGCAAATGCAAACTGCTTTTGGTCATTTCTATTCCTAGGCACTAGAAAGTATGCATTCACCAGATCTGGGGCCTCACACCAGGCATCAGAGGTCGTGTTCATCTATTTTAGTGAAGAAGCCATCTGCACAGCAAATCTACTCGCCCTGCTAGCATCCATGGTGACCCCCACAGTGCCTGCAGGGACCAGAGAAGTGAATTGAGTGACAGCGGGCTGATGATTACTACTTCTGCTGTCTTTAGTTCTCTGAGAGATGCCCGGTTCCTGCCTTTAAACCCAGGAGGTAATATGACTTCTGAGTTACTATCTTGGCTGGTAGAAGCAGGTTTGGAAATCTCCATGTGGTTTTTCCTGCAATAAACTCTTACTCTCCAGGATATGGGACAAATATGAGGCTTCTGCTAGCTGCAGTATGCTTATCCCAATTACTCCCAGGAGGAAGTCACTGAGAAGATGACCACGACGTGGCTCAATGCACCCGTTTAACCACTTTGTCTACAAGTCCATCTGCTACATGTTCTTCATCAGCCTCACCCTAGCCGTGGGCCACGTTGGGGTTTCAGGTCCCCTGATATCAGTGTCGGCTCGAAACCTATGTCCAATAGCTCTCAGATGTATTCTTCTTCCTCTAGTCTCTTCTCCCTCTCCCCTTCCTCTCTCTCATAGGTACACATGTGTGTGTGTTAGAGGTATTAAAAAACATTATGGAAAATGCATATTATGGAAAAACTGTTCATGTATTTCAGTTTCTTAGTACCAAAATTTATTTGTACTTTAATTTCATTTTTCACAAACTTTTGAATTCCTTTCATATATGCATGTGTGAATATGAATAAGAAATATTTGAATAGAAATATTACATGAATAAGAAACGTTTCACTATATGAATAAGAAAGACTCATATTATGAATAAGAAATATTTCATTCATGTACATGTACTTACTTTGCTGAAATAACTCAAGGCAGTCCATCAATATAATAAAATTGTAAGTAACAACACAAACTTCAGGGCCAACGGGTGGTATAGTGGTTAAGGCACTGGACTGCCACACAGCTAACTGCAATTCAAGTCCTAGACCTAGTAGCTTGAAATTCATGCTGGGTACATGTGCATGCCTGTCCAAAACCCTGGGAGGAGAATAAAGAAGAAGGGATTGCAGTGTGGCTATCCCACCTGGGGGGTGGTTTTTCACTTTCCCTCTCACTGACTTCAGTCTCTGGTGAGACACTTTATGGAAAAACCCTAAAAAAAAAATGAAACACAGATTTCAAGACTAGGACATAAAGAATATATGATGCTGGCTAGCGATGAACATAATAAATGGATGATTCATAGTATCTTGAGGTATTATATGAACATTACCAAGAACATCTTGATAATAGAGGTAATTTAAGGAAAGAAACTTGATCTTTTCTCTTGGTTGAGGAAGAAAGAAGCAAATCATTGTTTAATATTGGACTATTAAGAAATAAATGTAGTTTTAAATATGACTATTACTATGAGGATGGGCATTGGCAAAAATACACACATAAATCAAAATTGCAAATTATCAGAGTGGAAAGAAGGAACATTATCAATCCATCAAAGAAAAAGGAGAAAGAAAGCAATAAGAAAATATTAATAACAATGATGTAAAATAAGGCTAAACATTAATTACAATTGATGGGAACAAGTGAGTTATTTTGAAAGACAGCTACTCAGATTTGTTTAAAATTAAGAGCAAGTATACATCTAGTAATTGACCCCCCCCAATGCAGAGTTACAAATATTACTGAGACAAAGAGGTACAGTTTTTAATAGGAACAGACAAACTCCCAAGGAATTAAATTCATAGACATTTATATACTAAATGACATAGCAGTGAAAACTATGCAGAAACACTTAGAAATAGCAGGGGGATTTGGTGACGTCATTAACACAGGGTAGGTTTAATATTCTTATTTCAGAAATGAAAAGAAAAAGTAAGAAAAGTAAATAATGATACAGACGACGTGAATAATCCTGTCGAAAAAAAACTATATAAAGTTTACATTTTTTTTTGGGGGGGGGAGAGTTTTTTTCTATAGGGTGCGTGCGCTCACAAGAAAGACAGAGACAGAGAGATAGAAAGTGAGAAATCACCCCCTAGAGGGGATGGCCATGCTGCAATCCCCTCTCCTCCCTTTTCCTCTCAGGATCTTGGGCACATACGCACACACACCCAGCATGAGTTTAAGTCACCAGGTCCGGGACTCAAACCGCAGTCAACTACATGGGAGTTTAGTGACATGGCCATTATGCCAACTGCTGGTCCCAAGATTACATCCTTTGATTCAAAGATTCTAGCATCAGAGGTTTTATTAACGGAAAGGATTGGTCATCGTGTTATTATTTATGAAAGTGATAATTAAAATAATGAAAAGCTACCCTCGTTACCTAATCTGAAGACTGAGTTTCTTCAGAGAGTTGTCCTCATCTGTATTTTTGTTTAAGTTTATTTATTTCTTCTAAGAGAGAGAGAGAGAAAATTTTAGAAAATTCTCTTATTTTAAGAACATTTCCCAATGCACATGTTGATTTTGTGGTAAAGAAAGAAACCTTAAATAAATTTTCATTAATTTCTTTTTGCAGGATATAGATAGTCCAGTTTGAAGATGTGTGTACATGTCAGTCATATCAGAATAATATTTTAGGTACTTTATTTTAACTTCCTAATTTCCCCACAAATAAATGTACTTACATTCCACTCCAAGAATCTGAGCAATGTGAGACCATATCTCCAAACATGAGACAAGGTCAAATTTATAAAAACAAAAGCTAACGGGAAACTAAAGCTGCAGAGATTACTCAGTTTTGCAAATTACAATTTTTTTCCAGGTAAATCCAAAAAAACTTTATTTTTAGTTGTTCAAGGTCTTCCCCAGTCTTCATTGTTTAAGTATTTCAAAATGTGAGAGAATAAATAATAGAATTTTTAGCACTCAAGTAGTTGAAATCAATTTCTGGGCTTCATACCCCGTTTCATTTTTGAGAATGTTTTTTATTATTCTACGTTTCGTTATTTAAAAGCCCTGTTGCAGTTTACAGCTGACTAATGCCACTACTTTCATTTAAATCCTAGCATTACTTTAGTAGAGATTCCTGTCGCCCTGCCAGTTCCAGCTCTTATGTGGGCTGTAAGCACAATTCTTCAGCTCTAACTATGACCTCCGCTTTCTCTTTTAAGCATAAATATTCAGCAAATTGTGTTTGAAGTGGTGGTAAGGATAATTAAAAGGAATAATAAGGAAAGTTCAGCAGAAGATGTGGGATTCATAAAGCAATTTAATTAGCTATAGATAGTTACATAAGCCAGTGGGTCAGAGGGGACGAGAAATGGCTTGCTGGAGAAGCCATAATGAACTGGCAGGAAATGATCTAGAGGTCACAAGTGACCATTAGCTTCCACATACCAACAGACCTGTGCGTTTTATTAAAGTATGGCAAGAAAAAGAAAGTTAAGAAAACGGAAAACTGGAGACTAATAATCATAAAAGAAGTTAAGACCTGTCAAAGAATTATCCTGAAATATTTTCCATGTCCAGATGGTAAGTTCCATCAAACCTCTAGGAACAGATCATTCTGATGTTAATTAATATCTTTCAGAATATGGAAAATGGTACAGAACTTCCAAATTTACTTAGCACCTTGACATTAAGATCTGACAAAGAGGGACCAGCAAGTGGCGTGGTAGTTAAGGTGCTGGAATTGCACATGACCGACTGTGGTTCGACTCCCAGACCTGGCAGCTCACTTTCTCACTCTCCCTCTGTCTCTCTCTTTCTGGCAAATGCACGTACCCTATATCAAATTGAAAAATAATAATAAGTAAAATTAAATAAATAATGCTTTTTTAAAAATCTGACGAAGACAGATCAAGAAAAAAGTATGGACAACTTTTATTTTAAATGTGGATGCAGAAATTCTAAGCAAAATATTGGTGAGTAATATGTAAATATTTAGGCTGATTAGAAAAAGAAACATAATTTTTCACTTTTACCCTTCCTTTGTACTTCCATAATGATGGATTATAAATATATTTCAGCACCAGCTGGAAGGAATTGAAGCTAAGTTCTTGCTGCTTTAAACTGAAAGGAAAGTCTTCAGGTCGCTCAAAACTCAGGCAGTGAGATGGGTAGATCATAAATTCCTGCCACCTGGCATTGCCTCAGAGAGGACTATATTCAAGATGTACATGCAGAGGTCTGACCATCGACCTAATGTCCTCAGCTTGCAAATATTCTGAAGTCCCAAGAGAGACGTGGAAGTAGCTGAGTTACTGGGTCAGAAAGGATCATGGTTAGAGTCTTCCTTGGGAACTGAGTGGGTAGTCCGTGAATCTGAGTCCTTAACACAGTGCCTAGAGAAGCCACAAGACCTCAGAAGGGTCGCAAGCACAGCAGTAAAGGGCGCAGAGATAAAATTGAAACCAATTTATAAAACTAAAGGAAACAACACCTGAGTTTATAGACTCGGATTATATCTACTGCATTAGTACTATAAATCTAGCTATTATTAAAATATAACATTCTATACTAGTCTAATTTTTATCCTAGGCCCAGTGTTTGCAAATCAGTTAGCATAACTCCCTATATTAGTGGTTATGGAGAGTAAGATTATGATTATCCAAGAAAAGCCCAAAAAGCAATTGATAAAAAGTTATCCTTTATTTATTGTTAAAAATAAAATATAATTTCTAGAACAGGCAGCATATTTTCTTATAACGATCAAAAGCCATCAGTTGCAACCATATTTAGTGGTGAAACACTAGAGTCATTTCCATTATCAGAATAAAACATCTCTTTCTTGCAAATTTTAGCCAATGCAAAGTCACAAGAAGAATAAATTAGATATATATGTATATACATATATTGAAAAGGAAGAGTCAAAATTATTATTGTTTGTAGGTGACATGCATTACTTAAAAAACTTAGAAAAGGTTAAACTACAAAAGCATTTATATTAAAGAGAGAGTTTATTTGTATCCAGATATAAATAACTAATTTGAAAAGCAAATTTGATTTTTAGTAATGATAATTAACTGACATGTCACATCGGTATATAAAAGACCTGTTCTTAGGTATGCTATTTTAACATCATCCTATTAAGAATGAGGATGTGAAGGTACAATGAGGGTCAGTGGTTTTTGTCACAACACAGTAAGTTGAAGCGTTTGGAATGGAATCCAGGAGGACTGGCTGTGGAGGCCACATACCTACCATGTCGTAGGACATGCTTGAGAAAATCAATAATTCTATGAATAAATGCTCAATGTAAACATATAAAAACAATTAAGAAGAAATAAAAGCTTTTTAAAAATCTATTTATTTATAAAACCTGTTAGGAAATCATTTTTAAAAGTACAAGACAGTTTTAATCTGTAGTCCATAGACAGAACTTCAAAATGTGTTATTTTCCAAAAATATTAAGCGAAATATTATGAACCTGTTCATGCATATTATTCTTTCTGAGAAGAAAGGATTTCTGTTTTTTAAAACATTGTCAGAAAGTTGCCCAAAGTTTAACTTAGGGTAGAAAAAGAAACGATTTGAGTAATTTGAGATGCTTAATGTCTTTCCAGATGGGGAGACAATATGGTAAAGATGGCAGTTCCCTCTCTACCCCCCAAAACATAAATTTAATGTTTTTACAATCACAACAGGTCACAGTTTTGAGGGAAAGAAAGTTGCCAGAAGATTTCAAATTGTATGTAGACAAGTAAATGTTTAGTAGTAGGCTAGGCATTCTTGAAAAATGAAACAGAGGGGCTACATGGGAGCACGGCAGTGACACACAAAGCTCCGTGAGGCTGACCACACAAGAGGGTTCCAGGTTCACATCCAGAGACTGCCGAAGTACTCAGGCACACATGCGTTCAGGATCCCAGGCTGCTTCAGACATCAAGAACTTGTTTTGTGTGTGATCTCTCTGTTTGTGTCTCTCACATGCGTCCAGGATCCCAGGCTGCTTCAGATATCAAGAACTTTTTTGTGTGTGATCTTTCTGTTTATGTCTCTCTCACTTATAGATGAAATAAACTTTTTTTTAAAAGCAAAAAATTTAAAAACAAAATAGAATCGACATTATCTTTCCAGTTATTGAAGCATGTTATGAAGCTATTAAGAAATGAAAATGTTGGCACTTATACAGAAAGATAAAAATTGTAAAACTAGAATAAAAGATATGCACTTACACATGATACACACACATACATGTTTGTACTTTATAATCTAATAATTGTATCCTCCAGATCAATAGAGGAATGTTTAATTATTCAGTAAATAGGAGCTGGAAAATTGGTATCAGGTTTGAAATAAATTCAAACCTATTTGACATCTATATCAAAATTAAATTGCAGATAAATTATAATTTAATGATCTAAATGGTTTAGTGAGCTCAATTTTAAACTACTATAAATACTTTAGAAGAAAAGAGATAGATTTTTAATAACCATAGAGGTAGAGGACATTAATGAAAAATGTAACCAGCAGAGCCAATGACTATAAAGTAAAGCAGTAATAGAAGCCAGTATGTGGTGTGGAGGGTAAGGTGACTGGATCCCACTTGGCCAACTGCGTGGTTCAAGTCCTGGTTCTGGTGGGTTGAAAATCACACTGGGAACATGTACAAGAATGCCCAAAATCCCAAGAGAAGAATAGAAGAGAAGGGATTGCAGTGTGGCTAATCCCTCCGTGGAGTGATTTCTGACTTTCTCTCTATCTTTTTCTGTGTCTCTCCCGTTTAAACTGTTTTATAACTGACTTTTAATTTCTTTTTTTTAATTTAAATTCAGATTTAATTAAGCTTTAGAGGAAACCTTTTTTATATACTTTATTTTATTTTAATTTATTTTATATTTCAATCACCGTATATCACTTAGCTTGTAAAGTGAATTCTCTCAACATGAGTACACTTCACACCAGTCCATTTGAAGTTACTAGACATGTTGTCACCAACAGATTATAATCCATTACTGTGTCCCATAGATGTTTTGCCTTTCTATTTTTCTCCTTAATATCTTTCCTCACACTCTCCCCCTTCTCCCCCCAGTTCCCACACTGTATCCAGTATCCATAACCATTTTCATGCTTCTATATCCTCTGATCTTTCCATTTCCACCAGAGTGCAGTCGGTATATATTAAGTGGAGATATACAATGTCTCTCTTTCATAGCTTGGCTTCCTTCACTCAGAAGTAAATCTTCCATATTCACCCACTTTCTATCAGGATCCAAGGTCTTATTTTTTTTTATGACTGAATAGTATTCCATAGAGTATATGTGTCACATTTTTTCAATCCAGTAATCTTGTTGATGGACATTTTGGTTGTTTCCATGTCTTAGTGATTGTGAATAATGCTGCAACAAACAGATGTGAAAGCACTCTTTTCCAACTGACAGCTCTCCTGTCCTTTGGGTAGATATCCAAGAGTGGAATTGCTGGATCAAATGGTAATTCTATTTGTAGATCTTTGAGGAGCCTCCATATTGTTCTCCACAATTGTTGGAATAATTTACATTAACACCAGCAGGTAGGAGAGTTCCCCTTTCACCACAGACCTGCCAGCATTTATCTTTTTTTTTTTTTTTAATCTTTACCATTCTGACTAGGATTAGGTGATATCTCATTATGGTTTCGATCTGCATCTCCCTTATGATGAGGATGTTGAGCATTTTCTCATATGCTTTTTTGGCTGTTCATATATCTTAGAGAGTTGTTTGTTCAGCTAATTTTCCCATCTTTTAATTGGATTGTTTTTTGTTTTTATTTTTGTTTTTGTTTTTGTTTTTGTTTTGTTTTCTTTTCTTTTCCCAGAAAAGCCATTTGAGTTCCCTATGGACTCTAGTCATCAGTCCTTTATCTGACGCATAGTTTACAAAAATCTTCCATTCTGAGGTCGTCGATTCACACTAGTTACTGTGTCTTTTGCTGTACAGAAAGTTCTTAATCTGATGTGTAATCCCACTTGTCTATTTTGGGGACTCTTGCCTGTGCTTTGGGGTATTATTTAAGAAGTCTTTGCCTATCCCAAGGTCTCCCAGAGTTTCCCCAGTGTTTTCCAGAAGTAGTTTTATAGTTTGAGTTTTGGGTTTAGATCTTTGATCCACTTTCAGTTGATTTTAGTCAATGGTGAGAGGTAAGGGTCCAGATTCATCTTTCTTCAGGTGGCTACCCAGGTTTTCCAGCACAATTTGCTAAAGAAATTTTACTTTTTCCAGTGGATTGACTGGTACCCTTTGTCAAAAATCAGTTGACTGTATGTTATGGGGTTTATTTCTGGGGCCTCTATTCTGTTTTATTGATCCACATGTCTGTGTTTGTGCCAATATGATGCAGTTTTAATTATCATAGCTTTGTGATATATTTCAGGGTCAGGGAGTGAGATGCTTCCTACTCCACTCTTCTTCCACAGGATTGCTTTGGCAATATGGGATCTTTCATGATTCCAGACAAATTCTATGATTGACTTTGCCAAATCTGTGAAGAATGTCTCTGGTAATTTGATGAGTATTGCATTAAATATGTAGAATAGTTTGAGTACAATTGCCTTTTGGATTATATTAATTCTTCCATTCCAGGAACATAGGATAGCTTTCCAATTTTTTGTGTGTCATTTTCTATTTCTATGTTTAGCTTTTCATAGTTTTCCTTGTGGAGATTTTTGACATATTTGATTAGATTTATTCCTAGGTATCTTATATATTTTTGGCTACGGTTAATGGGATTACTTTCTTCAGTTTTATTTCCATCTGCTTGTTGTTTGTATATAGATATACTATAGATTTTTGTATGTTGCTTTTGTATCCCTCCACTTTACTGTATTCATTTATTACTTCTAGGAGTGTTTTCATGGATACTCTTGGGTCTTCAATGCATGCAATCATGTCATCTGCAAATAGAGATAATTTCATCTGTTCTTTTCCTCTTTGAATATCTTTTATTTCATTCTCTTTTGTGATTGCATTGGCTAGGACTTCCAGCAATATATTGAAAAGGAGTGGAGAAAGTGGGCAGCCATGTGTTGTACCAGTTTTTAGTGGAAAAAGAGTTTAGTTTTTCCCATCAACATTGATGTTAGCAATGGTTTTTCATAGATAGCTTTTATTTAGTTAATGAATGACCCTTGTGTACTTATTTTCCGAAACTCTAATCATGAAGTGATGGTGTACTTTATCAAACACTTTTCTGCATCAATTGATATGATCAGATAGTTTTTATTTTTCTTTCTGTTAATATGGTGTATTACATTTACGGTTTTGTGAATGTTGTACCACCCTTTCATCCCTGGAATAAAGCTTATCTGGTCATGACGTATAATCTTTTTTTATATGTTTTCGGATATGATTTACTAGTATCTTGATGAGAATTTTTGCATCTATATTCATAAGAGATATTGGTCTGTAGTTTTCCTTCTTTGCCATGCCCTTGTCTGTTTTGGGGATAAAGGTGATGGAGGCTTCATAAAATGAATTTGGGAGGCTCCTTCCTTTTGAATCTTTATAAATAACTGGAGTAGAATAGGGATTAACTCCTTTTTAAAAGTTTTATAGAATTTTGAAGTGAAGTCATCATGACCTAGACTTTTTTTGTTGGTAGCTTATTTATTATTGCTTCAGTCTCATGGCATGTTATGGGTCTATTCAGGCTTTGAATGTACTCCTGATTCAATCTTGGGAGATTATATGTGTCCAGGAATTTGTCCATCTCATCCAGGTTTTCTTCTTTGTTGGCATATAGTCACTCATAGTACCCTCTAATGATGTTTTGTATTTCTATTATATATGTTGTGATAGTTCCTGCTTTGTTGTAAATTTGATTTATCTGGTTCCACTCTTTCTTATTCTTAATTAGTTTAGCTAATGGTATGCGATTTTGTTTTTGTTTTTGTTTTCAAAAAATCAACTTTTGGTTTCATTTATTTTCTGTATAATTTGTTTATTTTGTATTTCATTTATTTCTGTTTGAATCTTTATTATTTCTTCTGTTTAGAGTTTTTTTGAATTATTTTCTTTTTGTTTTTACAATTCTCTGAGGCATGATATTAGCTTGTCAATTTACCATCTTTTTATCTTTTACTTATGCACACTAATTGCTATGAACTTCCTTCTTAATGACTGCTTTTGTGGTATTCCATAGATTATAGAAACTCTTGTACTCTTTGGTCTCTCTGAATCTTTTGATTTCAGTCTTAATTTCTTCAGTAGTTGTGAAGTCATTCAGGAGTAGATTAGTTCATTTCCAAATGATTGTGTATTTTCATTGTTTATTTCTGGAATTAATAGCAAATTTAATTCCATCATGGTCAGAGGAAATGCTGGATATAGTTTCTATGCTTTTGAATCTGTAGAGGTTTGTTTTGGGCCTTATCATGTGGTCAGTCTTCAAAAGGATTCCACATGGGGAAATATATTTCATGATTTTTGGGTGGAAGGTTCAATAGATGTCTGTCAGGTTCCTTTGATTTATGGTATCATCTAGATCCTGTATCTCTTTGCTTATTTTTTGTCTAGATGATCTTTTCAAAGGAGATAGTGAGGTGTTGAGATCCCCAACAATTAGAGTGTAGTAATCTATCTCTCCTTTTAGATGTAGTAGTCTTTCCTTCACATGTTTAGGTGCTCCTGAGTTGTGTGCATATGTAATTATAAGTATTATATCTTCTTGATGAATTAGCCTTTTTACTACTATATAATGCCCTTTGTCTCTTCTTGTTTTTTAATAATTATTTATTTTTTTACTTACCATTTTTATTCTTTTTTCTTATCAGAGAGACAGAAAGAGAGGGAAAGTGAGAAAGTAAGTCACCAGGTCCAAGATTTGAACCATGGTCAGCTATGTGGGAGTCCAGCATCTTAACCACTACGCCATCTGCTAACCCTCTTTGTCTCTTCTTAGAGTTTTTGTTTTCAAGCCTATTTTGTCTGAAATTAGCTTTTTTTTGTTTCCATTTGCATGCAATGCCTTTTTTCAGCCCATCGCTTTTAGTATATGTACATTTTTATCCTTGAGGTGCATCTTGTAGGTAGCAGATAGAGGGTTTCTGTTTTTTGGGGGTCTTTTTGTTTGGTTGGTTTTGGTTTTTGTATGTTCGTTTTTGCCATTCAGCCAGTTTGTATCTCTTTATTGGAGAGTTTAAGCCATCAACATTAAATGTTATTATCAATATTTCCAGACTTGTCCCTATCATTAAGTTGGTCATTTTCTTGGTTGTTTTTTATTCTCTTCTGTTTGTCTCTTTTTAGTTTTCCTGGTATAACACTCTCTTCAGAATTTCTTGAAGAGCTGGCCTGGTGTTGGTAAATTCAGGTTTTGTCTATCTCAGAAGGTTTTTATCTTTTCTTCCCATATGAAGGATTATCTTGCCAGATATAGTACCTTTGGTTGAAACTTTTTCTCTGTTAACACTTTGAATATATCTTTCCATTCTTTCCTTGTTCATATTTTTCCTGTGAGAGATCCAATGTTAGCTTTATTTAGTATCTAGTTTTTATCTGTGTTTTTTGGCCAGTCTGACTATAATGTGCCATGGAAAGGATTGTCTTGGCTTGATTCTATTTTGAGTCTTTCTATTTCTTGGGTCTGCTTGTTTGAGTGCTTCTCCAGACTTAGAAAGTTCTTTTTTCCAGGATTTCATGGAATTGATTATCAATGCCTTTATTTGTTTCTTCACCTTCTGGGATACCAATTATTTGGATGTTTGGGTGTTTAATGGTATCTAGTATTTCTCATTTTTTGGTTTATTGTTGTCTTTTTGGTGATTTTTTTTTCTAGAGGTTCTAGAGGGTTTTTTTTAGAAATTCTGTCTTCTACATTTGAGATTTAGTTTTCTGCATGGTTTAATTGGCTTTTAATATTTTCAAGAGATGTCTTAATTTTCTGTCCTATGGTTTTTATCTCTAACAGTTTGGTTAGATTATTTTTTATGGTATCCATTTCTTCTTTAAAATTATAGAAGGACTTCTTCATGTCCTGGAGTTCATTGTCTCTTTTCTCTTCCTTCTTATAGAGTTTTATCACCATGAATGTTATGAATTCTTTCTCTGACATTTTGATAAACTTCTGCTTTTCAAAAAATTGGAGGTGAGTTACTGTGTTCCCTTGAATGAGATATAGCTCCTGGTTTTTTCATACCTGAGGCTCTTCTGCAACTTTTAGTAGTTTGGTGGTATATTTGCTTTTGGATAACTCTTTGGAGAACCTTTATGTACCTGTGACCTCATTTGCTTCCCTTTTGCTATGAATTGCTTCTGTGCCAGTATCTCTCTTCTGCTGTGATTAGCAATGTGATCCCCACAGGAGGAGTTTTCTGTTCATGTTTCTGAAGAGGAGTTTCTCCCTTTTTGTTGGTATTTGTTTTGTTTTGTTTTGTTTTTTTATTTTGTGTGTGTGTGTGGGGGGGGGTGAGTATTTCTCTGAGCCTCACAATGTTTAGATGTTTTCAAACATACATGTTTTCAAACTATAAATTTTGACTTGTCTAGTCCCTCATGGTGGTGGTGGTGGGGGGAGCTGAACAGAAAATGACAATGTAGGTGAAAGAAATAGAAAATGAAAGAGGAAGAAAGAAAATGTTTGGAGGTGGGGCTGGGGCTGAAATTCAACCCTGCCTCAGATTTTCTGATTGGTTGCTGTCAATGAAGGAGTCTGATTGAGAAGCCTGCAACTGCCCTGTCCTATGTGAAGGAAGAGAAGTAAATAATTAGCAAAAGAAAGGAGGAAAAAATAATACCTTCTAGCTCAGAGGAGAATGGTGGACTCTATATAAAATTTGCAACTGGGGCTGGGGTTGTAATTCAGTTCAGGGTCAGATTCCCTACTGGGTAGGGGCCTGCAGATGGAGATGGAATCTGCTTCTCTTTTCTAAACTTCCTTATGACATAAAAACAACCTGATTTTTCTTAGACCTTGGTAGCAAGTAACCCGAAGAATCTATTCTATTTTCCTGTTCCACCCCTGGAAGGTAAGTTGCCTAAGTCAATTGGCCTTTGAAGCCAACCAATCAGTGAGGTCAACATTTCTTACTCAGCCTATCAGGAGGAACTTCTGTATGTACTTCTTCTTTTTTTTTTCACTGTAGGGCGCGTGCGCTCGCCAGACAGACAGAGAGAGCCATAGAGACAGAAAGCGAGAAATCACCCCCCAGGGGGGATGGTCACGCCGCAATCCCTTCTCCTCCATTCTCCTCTCAGGATCTTGGGCACGCACGCACACGCTCCCTGCGTGAGTTTTAAGCCACCGGGTCCGGGATGTGAACCGCGGTACCGGGTCCGGGATGTGAACTGCGGTCGACTACTGGGGAGTCCAGCGACATAGCCATTACGCTAACTGCTGGCTCCCTGTATGTACTTCTTTCTATATGCCCAAGTCACTCAACACAGCCTCACCCAAAAAACCATGTTTCTAAGAAAAGCATAGTAACCTACTGCCACTTTGGAAAATCTGCTCATTTCTGACCACCTAAAACCGTTGTATATAATCTGTACTCAGACTGTGCATAACCACCATCACTCTTACACCATAGTAAGCAATAACAGCTTTTCATTTCAAGTATTGACTGAATATCATCAGTCATCATCTTTTGACATATGTGTGGCATTAGTTTGTATTATAATCAAAAAGTTCTTACAAAATATGAAGAAGCACTAAATAGAACATAGACAAAGGATATAAAAGATGTATTTCACAAAAGAAGAACATAAAACACCAAAAAATAAAAAGAGAAAGCATTGTCAACCTGATTAGTAATTCTTAGATTAAAATTTTAAAATAGGGGACCAACAGGTGGTATGGCAGTTAAGGCAGTTGGATCCCAAATGTCTGACTCTACAGTTCAAGTATCAGACCCAGCAGTTTGAGACATATGTGTGGCATTAGTTTGTATTATAATAAAAAAGTTCTTACAAATCATGAAGAAACACTAAATAGAACATAGACAAAGGATATAAAGATGTATTTCACAAAAGAAGAACATAAAACACCAAAAAATAAAAAGAGAAAGCATTGTCAACCTGATTAGTAATTCTTAGATTAAAATTTTAAAATAGGGGACCAACAGGTGGTATGGCAGTTAAGGCAGTTGGATCCCAAATGTCTGACTCTACAGTTCAAGTATCAGACCCAGCAGTTTGAAAATCACACTAGGCATATGTGTGTGCATACCTTAAATCCCAAGAGGAGACCAGGGGAGAAGGAATTCTCACTTTCTTTCTCTTGCTATATCTCTCTGGTGAGTCCTTATGCCTTATAAATAAATAAATAAATAAATAAATAAATAAATAAAAAACAGGCTTTTTTTTTTTCCACTTAGGGAGACAAAGATAGTAGAAAATACTATAGTAATTAATGTTGATAATAGGATGCAAACATGGGCACTGTTATATATTGCTGCTTTGAATAAACAGGTACATTTTTTTTTTTTGGAGAGGTTTTTGCTATAGGGCATGTGTGCTCACCAGACAGACAGAGACAGAGAGATAGCGAGAAATCACCCCCCCAGGGGGGATGACCATACCGCAATCCTCTCTCCTCCATTCTCCTCTCGGGATCTTGGGCATGCACGCACATGCACCCAGCGTGAGTCCAAGCCACTGGGTCCAGGACTCGAACCACGGTCAAATACATGGGAGTCCAGCAACATAGCCATTACGCTAACTGCTGGTCCCAACAGGTACATTTTTAAAAGATAGATAAAACCTTGGAAATAAACACAATAGCTACATCTTTGTTCAACAATTTGACTCCTAGTAATTTATCTCAAGGAAATATCAGATAAGTGTCACCAAAGTGAATGTGTATATGTATTTATTCAGGAATATGTATTGAGCTTTTACTATACTGTGCCTGGCAACACTGTATCCAGTAAGACAGGCATTCTGCCCATGTGCAGCTCACAAGCTAGAACAGGTATACTTAAACTAAAACCCATGGGGCAAACTCCTTATTTTTTCTAAGTAACAAATACAGCCACATTCATTTGTTTGAGCAGCATTGTCTATGGCTGTTTTCCTGCTAAAACACCAGAGTTGACTAGCTGCAACAAAGACCACATCTCTCACAATGACTAAAATATTTACTCTCTGGGCTTTCCCAGAAAAATCTGATAAATATAAGCTTGAATAATTAAAATAAAGTTCAGAAGAATAAATGCAGATTATTACTCTTATAAAGTTCAAAGCCAAGAACAACAAAACAGTCCACTCTTCAGCGAAAACCTGTGTGTGGTAATATTACATGTTTTAAAGGCATGAAAAGGATAAATACAAAATTCAAGATTATGATGAACTATAGGTAAGAAGGGTAGATAAGGACATAGGAAATACACTGACAGTGTTATGTCATAATAGCAGCTCCTTTAGTGCTTACATTGGCTTATATTTTCGCCAGCACTTGTTTTATTATATTTCATAGTTTATATTATACCACATCTTCCAAACCTAGTGGCTATTTTCTAGGGGTCGGATTTTTGTAAATTTCTTGCTCCCTTGAATTTCAAAATAATTTTTCTTTTTAAAGTCTGTTAAATAGTTTCCTATTAGGCCCTTGATCATTTTCTCTCCTCATTTTTCTATGTTTTTCCTTTCAGAAATTGTTGGTGATCTGACATCACACTCCTTATTTGATTTCATAGGTCTATTTCGCCCTTTAATTATCTTTGTCTTTTTATATTTGTTTGCTCCACATTCTGGAAAATGTTGTTACTTTGTTTTGGGGGGCCTTCTATTTAATTTTTTTCCAATTATATTTAGAATTTTTGAAAGATCTTTCTATTCTTTTTTTAATTATTTTATTTTATTTTATTTTATTTTATTCATTCATTTCTATTAATTTGACCGGAGAGAGCCACACAGAAAAAGAGAGAGAGAGAGCGGGAAAGTGAGAAACCAAGGCACCAGGCCTGGGACTTGAACCATGGTCTGCCATGTGGGAGTGTCCAGCGCTTTAACCACCATACCATCTGCTGGTCCCCAGGTCTTTCTACTCTTTTAATATCCTTGTAATCCTTTTATTATTTTATAAAAAATAAGATCTTAAGTTTTCCCAAATACGCTAATTAAAGATGTTTAAAAGTTCTATTTGTCAAACATCTGTTTCTTTCACCATTCGATTTTTGTTTTGTTAATTTTTCACAGTTATCATGATCCTCCATTTCCTCACAATACAATGATCCTCGGAGAACTTCTGTTCATGTTTAAGAATTTAACATAGGCTTGCTGATTTAAGTTTTCTTGTCTATGTTTTAGGAAGGTTAGTCTCCTCCTTGATGCAGGTCTCTCTCCTTAATGGGGCATATTTCTAGAGTTTTGGATATTATTTGGTGTCTTCTTTGGGCTTTATTTTAAAGCACATGTGTTGAGGTGAGGCAACCTGTGGTAAGTCCTGCAGCTGCGCAAATATTAGAACGAAAAGTGTTTCAATCTAGAAATAATAAGCTTATATGTCTATTTTCTGATTTGTCGACTTCAGATAATAGTTCTTCACCTTCCAAGGAGAGGTGACAACATGGCTGTTTCACACTTCATCTGTCTTTGTGCAACTACTGAGACTTGGTTCTCTTTGTATTCCTGGTTTCCAAATCTGTCTTCATTGTATTTCTTGCCTCCCTCATTCCAATAACCCTCATGTCATTCTTCCATGTTGGGGTGCATTGGGAGACAAGGAAAGATTAAAAATTTTAACAAAATTGCAACTCTGCACCAAGAAAGAAAGAAAGCAGAAACAGTACACAGCAACCTGTGTCTTCTTGAATCTTAAACCTAGAACAATCGGAACACTTAAGGGAGATGGCTTCTCTTTTCTTTTCATTCATTAGACATGGCACCATGTAAGCTTGGATGCAGACATAGAAAAGACAATAAAAATTTTAACAACAAATCATTGATCATAGACAGACATTATTCATAAAATTATTCATTGGTTTGAAAAAGAAACCAGCAATTTTTTTTTCCCTAAACCATGAAATGAATTTTCTCTTTTCCTCCCACCGTTTTTGTTTCACTGCCGGTGAATTCCAGTACATTTTCTTAGACCACAAAGACTTTAGGCAGGCTCAGATACAGTTCTGCTCCTGACATTGTATAAGAGCTCAGTAAACCAGATGGTAACAATTTGAAGCTTCTTATTCAACGGAGGGTTAAAGGTACTCACTAGCAGCAGAGGCCTGGTACAGCTTGATAAGGGTTGCCAAGGAGACAAGTGGCTGGTTTCATGATAGTTGATAACAGTTCTTTCAAAGGCTTCACACAGTCAAGGAGGAGGAGACAAGTAGGGTAGATATAAAAGAGGACTGAGATGAGTAGGTGCATTGAAAAGGTTTCTCTTCACCCCTGCATTTCCCCCTCCTAACCCAGTACTTAATTGCATGATGATAATATAACTTGCATATGACTGAAGAGTTTCCTGATAGAACACCAGACTAATTTGTGTTCTGTTTATGTTGGCTAGTGCACAATGCACTAAAAATTATATTTGTTACAAAAAAGTAAGTGAACTCTGGAGGGTCTCATTCAGCTGGCCTTTCCACGGAACTCCATTCTGCATAAATTGGCATTGCTGGTAAAACACACCTCTCCTTCAGTCCCCACCTAGGGACAAAATGTGCATTGAACAGAGGCTCCGTTACCCCTCAAATTTGTTCATCATGGTGTGAAAAATTGTATTTTTATATTTTCCATTTCTTTCCAAGGTTTACTTGTAGATTTTAAGTATAGCAAAGCTATTTAACTGCCTAATTTTAAATGTGAGTGAAGAAAAGAATATAAGCTAGATAATCTGTAAACACTGAAGTACAACAAGTAAGACAAGTTTAAGAATATTTGCAAATCAATTAGGATGGTTTCCAAAAGATTTTTAAAACTTTATCTCTTTCATTGGTGTGAGAAACACAGAGAAGGTGTGGGGGAGAGAGGGAGAGATAGAGAGCTTCCCTCAACAGGATATCATGCTCAGTCTCAGCCAGTTTGGGTCATGGGCATGCACTCACACACAGTGTGCTAAGAGAAATCTCAGGACTCAAACCCAGGACCACGCCCATGAGGGCCCAGTTGCACTACCACTACACCTCCTCTAGGTTCTGGGATTTTTAATCAGCTGCTGAACTCTTTATACAGTAAGGCTTAATATGTAACTATATTTTTATTGACACATAGTGATTGTACATATTTATGGTACAGTGTAATTTTTCAGTACGTGGCTATAATGCGTAATGGTCAAGTCAGAATAATCAACGCATCCCTCATCAAGGACATTTGTCATCACTTTGTACTGGAAACGTTCAAATTAATCTCTTTTGGCTATTCTGAAATATTCTATTCATTGTTGTTATTATACAAATAGAACTTGTTCCTCTTCTCTAACTATAATTTTGTATCCATTAACCAATATTCCTATCCCCCCACTCCAATCTACCCTTCTAAGCTTCTAGTAATCATTTTTCTACTCCCTGCTTTTATAAGTTCATCTTTTTTGTGTTCATGTCTGAGTGAAAACATGTGTTATTTCGTTTTTCCTTGCCTGGCTTACTTCATTTGACATAATGTCCTCTAGGTTTATCCATGTTGTCTCAAATGACAGAATTTTATTCTTTTTTAATGGACAAATGGAATTTTAGTGTGTGTGTGTTTGTGTGTGTGTAAGCGTATTACATTTTCTTTATCCATTTGTGTGTTGATGGACACTTAGATTGAGTCCATATCTTGGCTCTTGTGAATAGTGCTGCAATAAGCATTGACATGCACATGTCTCTACAACATACTGATTTCCATGCCTTTGGATATGTGCCTAGTAAAGGGATTGGTGGATCATATGGCACATCTAGTTTTAGTTTTTTAGTTTTGTTATATTTTGTTTTGTTTTGTTTTGCTATAGAGTCATGCACTCAAAAAAGAGATAGAAAGTAAGAGCGCATGCACTCAACAGAGAGATAGAAAGTATTGAATCACCCTCTGGGGGAGTGACCACACCAATCCCTTCTCCTCCATTCTTCTCACAAGATTTTGGGCACACACTCACATGCCCCCAGTGTGAGTTTAAGCCACTGGGTCCAGGACTCAAACTGCGGTCTATTACATGGGAATCCAGTAACATAGCCGTTATGTCATCTGCTGGTCCCTAGTTTTTGTTTTCTGAGGAACCTCCATACTGTTTTCTTTCATGACTGTACTTAGTTACAATGTACCTTTCCATATCTACAGGAGCATTTTTTTTTGTCTTTTTGATAATAGCAATTCTAACTGCAATAAGATGATAATTCATTGTGCTTTTGATTTGCATTTCCCTGCTGATTAGTGATTGTGACATTTGTCCATATGTTTCTTGGCCATTTTCATGTCTTCTTTTGAGAACTGTCTATCATTTGTCCATTAAAAAAATAGATTATTTGAATGTGTGTGTGTGTGTGTGTGTGTGTGTGTGTGTGCTGTTGAGTTGCTTAAGTTGCTTCTAAAAGGAGACTTCAAAAAAATCTCATGGATTTGTGTATTATTAAAAACCTGTGCATGGCTATTAAAAATGTTTTGCAACAAAAAAATTCATATTTTAATTCCATTTTTTTCACACACTTTTTGATGTCCCCCTCATATATTCCAGTTATTAATTTATTGTCAGATGTATAGTTTGAAAATATTTTCTCCTATTTTGTAGGTTATCTCTTCACTTCGTTGTTTCCTTTACTGTGCGGGAACTTTTTAGTTTAATGCAATCCCATTTGTTTATTTTCGTTATTGTTGTCTGTGATTTTCAGGTCTTACTTAAAAATTCTTTGCCCAGAACAATGGCATAAAGTATTTCTCCGATATTATCTTCTAATCATTTCATAGTTTGAGTCTTATACTTAAATTTTTAATCAACTTTGAGTTCATTTTTTAATATGGTGAGATAGGAATCTAGTTTTCTTCTTCTGCATATGGATATTCAGTTTCCATAGCAGCACTTATTGAAGTTGCTGTCTCTTCCCCAAGGAATGTTCTTGATCTCTTTGTCAGAAATTAGTGATTGTGTGGCTACATTTTAATACTTGGCTATTATTCTTTGAACTTGCAAAGGTGAAATTAATAGTACTGACATTCTTTGCAATGTTTTTAATGAATAACGCATTTCATATTTAAGTTTCTGAGAGACTCATGTCTGGAACCATAAAATGCCTTTAGTCTTCTCATGAGTCACCCAATAATTTAACACCCTGGATAAGCTGGGATTCTTGATGCCCTCCTGGATCAAAAGCATCTTCTAAGTTCTCTTGGAGGGTTTGGACAAATTTCTCCAGAATAAGTTTGTTTATACATGGAGCTTGCCTCAAGTGTCTATCTTCTACATAATCACTGTACTTAGTCATTAGTAACAGAAAGGTTTATGATTAGTCTGCATCCCATTCACAACTTAAAATAGAAATTTGTACCCCTCAAATTGTGAACAGCTTTATTTCTTCTACTTTTAGAAGAGAGGAATAAACAATATAATTTTTTCTATGATTTGCCCAAAGTAATCAAGTTTCTGAAAGACAAAATAAATTTTTAAAAAATAAGCCATTGCATTTAAATGAGGATAAAATTTTAAAAGAAGAAAATGTGTACAATTTTTCTAACAGTATTACAAAACCATAGTATAGG
>NW_006159504.1:1844926-1863644 GCF_000334495.1 Tupaia belangeri chinensis | reverse complement strand
GGAAAGAGAAGGAATGTCTTGCATACATTCCGTTTCCAGGAAGACCTTTCTTTTTTTCCAACTATTTTTTGTTCTTTAAAATCAGAAGAAAAATACATTATAATGAATCATATAAAACTCATTTTGGGGGCTGGAAGGTGAAAAGCTTTCTCTTTCCTGCTCTCTCTTTATCTCTCTGATCAAATTAAAAATAATTGTAACAAACAGAATTAAATAAATAAATAAGTATTCTTTAAAAAAAAATCTCATTTCTAATCTCAACTATTTATTTATTTATTTTGACCCTGTGCCAATCTATTAACTTTTTTTAGTCAGTTGTATGTGTATGTGTGAAGTGTGTATATTTGTTTGACTTAAACTAGCTTGTTTCATTACATATCCCACCAAATAAATGTTAAGTTCCATTGAGGTGTGGATTCTATTTTGTTGATTGCTTTCTCCTAAGAGCCTATAACATTGCCTGAGACTCAATAAATTTTGTTGAATAAATGTGATTAACATATTAATAGTGGAATTTTTTTTTTTACCCAAAGTGCCCTCATCTTTTATTCAGGAATTGAAATTATCAATATTTGACAAACTACTTTTGAGTTGAGATTGCTCAAATGTAGTCTCTGGCTAGAGACTATAGCATCCTGCTAAAGCAGTAAATGGATGTGAAAAAAAAATCACATTTATTACAAATGTTAAAAGGATTAGACAATAACAAAATATAGCATTCAATTAATTACAAATCCTATAATAAATTATCAGTGCTAGAAGAGTTTTGAAAAAGTTAAAATCAATATGCAATGGTGTCAGTATTTAATAGGTCCTTGTTATCACTTAGAGCTGAATTATGTCCTCTCATAAATTCATATGTTGAACTCCTAACCCCTAGGAACTCAGAATGTGACTGTGTTTGGAGATAAGGACTTTAAAGAAAGAATTAAGACAAAATGTGATCATATGATTGGGCCCTAACATTATGACTGATGTCCTGCTAAGGAGATTAGGATACAGTTATGCATAGAGAGATCACCATGTAAAGCTCTTCAGAGAAAATTCATCTCTGTGCTTAAACCACCTAGCATATAGTACTTTAATATTTCACACCCAGCAAACTAATCCAGATTTTGGTACTAGGAAATATAGTGCTGGTGTAACAGATACCTAAAACATGTGGGAGTGTCTTTAGAAGTGAGAATTAGAAGCTGGAAGAGTTTTGAGACTGCCCTGAAGAAACTGGTGGGGGAACCAGCAGTTAGCCTAATGGCTATGTCGCTGGACTCCCACGTAGTCGACCGCGGTTCACATCCTGGAACCAGTGGCTTAAAACTCACGCCAGGCACATGTGCGTGCGTGCCCAAGATCCCAAGAGGTGAATGGAGGAGAAGGGATTGTGGCGTGACCATCCCCCGGGGAAGTGATTTCTCTATCTCTGTCTCTATGTCTCTCTATGTCTGTCTGGCGAGTGCACGCAACCTATAGCGAAAACCTCTCCCCCAAAAAAGAGAAACTGGTCGTAAAGCTATGAATATTAAAGGTGCTTCTAGTGAAATCTCAAATGGAAATGGAGAACATATTATTAGAAATTAAAGAAAAGGTGATTCTTATTATAAAGTAGGCAAAAATAAAAACAAAAAAACTTGTCAAATTGCTTTCTAGTGTTTAGTGGAAAGTAGAACTTGTGAGAACATACAATTGATGAGATTTCTAAGCCAAATGTTGAAGGGACAGCCTGGTTACTCCTTGCTCCTTGTTGTTTGTAGTAAAATGTGAGAGAATGGAGATAAACTGAACAACTACTAAGCAAAAAGACACCAGAAATTAAAGATTTGAAAACTTCTCAGCATTCCTGTGTTAGAAAAGATGAAAATAGATGTTCTTAGAAGAAAAACAAAAATATTGCTGAACAATCATTTGATAAAGATAAGGCATGGGACTTATGGATCCAATCAATCACACTAGCAGAAGCCAGGAATAACAATAAGATTATATATCTTATATATATCATCAGAAATAGCAGCTTGAAGAGAAGGGATCGAAATGAGATAAAGTTAAGGAAGATTATCTGGCTTCTGGGATTCCACAGAATGGCCCCAAAGGGCTATTTGGCTGTGAGCATGTTTTATTTTTCAACAAAAGGAATGACCAAGAAGGCAATGCTCAGATCTGCAGTACTTCCACTGTAGTTGTTGGCCTGAGGGGACAGGACTGGCTCCTCCTGGCTCAGAAAGCAAGACAGCTTAGTAAACCTGGAGAATATGACGCCAAAGACTATTGAATCTTTTTTGTTATATTTCAAACTTGCTTTTCCTTACTTTTATTTCTGATTTTTGTATGGGAATGTTTATCTTATGCCTTTCACATGTGTTTATTTTGGAAGCACATGTCTGGCTTCACAGGTTAACAGTTAAAAAGAAATTTGCCCCAGGTTGAGTCGTGCTTCCAGTATCACCCCTATGAAGTACTTAGATAATATGACAGTGAGATTTTCTACTTAGAGTTGATGCTGGAATGGGTTAAAATGTTGAGGCTATTGCAATGGAGTGAAGGTACTTCTAACTCCCAGTACCTCATAATTTGGAGATAGAATCTTCAATGAATAACTAGGTTAAAATGAGGTTATATCGTTGGGCCGTAATCTAATATAGCTGATGTCTTTATAGGAAGAGTAGATTAGAACATGGACACACATAGAGTAAAGACTATATGATGACACCAGGTGACAGTGGCCACCTACAAACCAAACAGAGACCTCAGGAAAAAAAAGATAAATAATAAGCCCATTAACACCTTGGTTTCAGACTTTCAGCCTCCAAAATTGAGAGAAAGTTATTTTCAGTTGTTTAAGTCAATTAGTCCGTGGTGCTTTGTTATGGCAATTCTAGCACACTAATGTAGCCTGCATGCTTCAGATAATCTATTAAAGGAGCTAGAAAAGAGATTTTACCTGCAGCGAGATATTCTTATGTGCTTTCATCTGAACATTTTGTTGACATTTAACCACAATTGTGCTTTGTTGCATTTCCAACAGATGATTTTAATCTTAATTCAGAAGATTTGTTTTTTAAATTATTCTTCCTTATTCTAAGTCTTTGAAGAACAGAATCTTTTTTTAAGTCTTACAGGTGAAATGAAATATAATTATTTTACCTTGTGTTATCACACAGGTCTTATTAATAAGTAAGAACATGGTCAATAAAGAGAAAATTGAAAATGGAAAAGGATTAGATGGGCCATTTGGATTCTCATGCTTTAAAATTTTGCATATATTAGTATAATACATGCAAAAACTTTTATACCAACACACAGTAACACATAAAGCTTATATTGAACAATAGCCTCTGTCCCGTACACTTTAATCCAACAAAGAAACCATATCTTTAAATGTTTTAATCTATTTACTCTAATAATCATCTCTATATCTACAAATAATGCACTCTAATAGTTATGAAGATTCTTGCTGCTTCTGCTCTGAAAAATGTTCCTGTATTATTATTTTGGTAAATTGAATGCTTTTCTGTTTTCTTGGTTTACTATTTCAGAAATTTATATTAAGACAATGGATCACATGAACTGATCAATTAGATTTTAACAGTGTTTTTGTCTCTATTTTCTATTTTCTTCATGAATCACTTGCTTTTATTTTTAGAGGATTTTCTTAGCACTAACTTGCAAATTATTTTGTTGTTGGTTTTGGCTATCATATTTTCAGCTCATAAGAGCTGTTTCCTGACATTGACTTTTTTTTTAAATAATAAGCAATTCCTATTTAAAAGACATATTTTTGTTATTTAGGTTATTTAGTTTTGTTTTGTCTATAGTTTTTTTTTTTGAGAGAATACAAAGTGTTTGCAGACTTGACAGATGCATACAACCTTGTAACCTACATTCTTATCAGAATATCAAACATTTTCCAGCATCCCAGAAAGTTTATTTGGCCCCTTGCCAGTCAATCCACCATCTGCCCCAGGCAACAACTGTCCTAATTGCTTTCATGACAGATTAATTTTGTCTATTCTAGAAATTCATTTAAATAGATGTAATTAGGTAAGGATGGATTCTAGTTTGGTTTCAATATTTTATATCTTTCTGACTTTTATGTAATACTCTATCAATTACTAAAAGATATTAAAATTTCCAACTGTGATTATTAATTGATCTTTTTTTTTTTTGCTTTAGCTATGTTGATTTTACTTCCAAAATTTCTAAGGTATTTTATTAGGTATTTACACACTTATGATTGTTTTGTCTTCATTATTAACTAAATTTTTACCATTATGAAAGTTCAAACGTTCCTTTTGAAATCTATATTTTTTGACATTACTTTCTCATAATTACTGTTTGCTAGATATATTTTTCTGTCTTACTTTGTATCTATCTTTGTATTTATATTGCGTCTTTTGAAGACAACATACAAAGAAATTTTACTTTCATATAACCTGGCTAATTTGATTTATAATTGGATATTTACTTTATTTACATTTCATGTAAACATTAATATGCTACATATCCAGTATTTCATTTCACTTCCTATATTGACTTTTAAGCTAAGCCATTTAACAATATCTTTAAGTGTCCTTAAAGGAATTATGGCCATAGGGTATGTGTGCTCACAGGAGAGACAGAGAGGAGGAAAGAGTTCTAGAAATTCATTTAAATAGATGTAATTAGGTAAGGATGGATTCTAGTTTGGTTTCAATATTTTATATCTTTCTGACTTTTATGTAATACTCTATCAATTACTAAAAGATATTAAAATTTCCAACTGTGATTATTAATTGATCTTTTTTTTTTTTGCTTTAGCTATGTTGATTTTACTTCAAAATTTCTAAGGTATTTTATTAGGTATTTACACACTTATGATTGTTTTGTCTTCATTATTAACTAAATTTTTACCATTATGAAAGTTCAAACGTTCCTTTTGAAATCTATATTTTTTGACATTACTTTCTCATAATTACTGTTTGCTAGATATATTTTTCTGTCTTACTTTGTATCTATCTTTGTATTTATATTGCGTCTTTTGAAGACAACATACAAAGAAATTTTACTTTCATATAACCTGGCTAATTTGATTTATAATTGGATATTTACTTTATTTACATTTCATGTAAACATTAATATGCTACATATCCAGTATTTCATTTCACTTCCTATATTGACTTTTAAGCTAAGCCATTTAACAATATCTTTAAGTGTCCTTAAAGGAATTATGGCCATAGGGTATGTGTGCTCACAGGAGAGACAGAGAGGAGGAAAGAGAAACCACTTCCTAGAGAAGATGGCCATAACTTAATTCCTCCTCCATTCTTCTCAGGATTATGGGCACGTACACACACACACACACACACACACACACACACGCACACACACAGAGTATGATTATTGAGCTGCCAGGTCTGGGACTTGAATCGCAGTCACCTGCATAGGAATCCAGCACCTTAACTGCCATGCCACTTTCTGGCCCTGCAATACATTTTCTTAACTTACCACTTATGAAGATGCCAGTCACAAAAGACCATGTGTATATAATTCCATTTATATTAAAGTTCAGAGTAGAGAAAGCTACAGAGACCAAATGTATATCAATGTCTATCTAAAACTTTTTACATTTGTGAAAAAAAAAAAAAAAAAAAGCTATGGGAATTTTGATGGGGATTACATTTAATCTGTAAAATAACTTTGGATAGTATTGACACCTCAACAGCATTGAGTTTTTCGATCCATTAACATTGGATGTATTTCCACTTATTTAGGTTTTCTTTAATTTATTTAAAGAATGTTGTGCAGGAACCAGCAGTTAGCATAATGGCTATGTCGCTGTACTCCCACGTAAAAAAAAGAATGTTTTGTAAATTTCAGTGTACCAAGTTTTCACTTCTGTGATTAGATCTCTTATTAGATACCTAATTATTTTAGATGCCTTTGTAAGTAAAATTATTTTCTTAATTTCCTTTCTGTATTGTTCATTGTAGTTGTTCAGAAATCCAATGGATTTTTGTTAGTGGATTTAATTTCCTAAAACTTAATTGGATATATTATTCTAGATCTTTTTTTTTTTTTTTTGGAGAGGTTTTCGCTATAGGGCTCATGCGCTCGACAGACAGACAGAGAGAGACAGAGAGACAAAAAGCGAGAAATCACCCTCTAGAGGAGATGGCCATGTCGCAATTTCTTCTCCTCCATTCTCCTTTTGGGATCCTGGGCACACACGCACACATACCTGGCATGAGTTTAAGCCACCGGGTCTGGGACTCGAACCGTGGTCGCCTACATAGGAGTCCAGCGACATAGCCATTATGCTAACTGCTGGTCCCTATTCTAGATTGTTGAGGATTTATGATCTATAATCATTTACATTGGTCCATAGTTTTCTCATAATATCTTTATCTGGTTTGTTATCTGGACCATAGAATGAGTTATAAAGTATTTTCCTCCTTTTCTATTTTTAAGGACTTGGAGAAGGATTGGTGTTATTATTATTTTTTAAATTGGTGTTATTATTATTTTTTTAATATTTGAAAAATGACCAGTAAAATCATCTGTTCCTGGACCTCTCTTTGTTAGCAGTATGATAATTACTGATTCAATCTTTTTACTTGGTACAGTCTGTTTATATTTTCTATTACTCATATGTCATCCTAGGTCATCTGTGTGTTTGTGGGAATGTGTGTTTTACCTAAATTACATAATTTGTTGACATACAGTGGTTCATGCTATGCCCTTATATGTCTTGATAGTTTTTGTAAAATAAGTTGTAATGTCCCCACTTGTATTTGTGATGTTTATTTTCTTCATACTCTCTTTTCTTCATTTGTCTGTCAAGCCAAAGGTCAATTAAATTTGTTGAGCTTTTCAAATAACCAAATTTTAGTTTTGTTGAACATCTTTATTATTTTTCTATTCTCTATTTTTAGTTATCTCTGCTTTAATCTTTATGATTCTTTTCAGTAGTTTTGGGACTAGTTTGTTCTTTGTTTGTTTGCTATAGAGTACGTGCATTTGCTAGTGAGAAATAGGTAGAGAGAGGGAAAGTGAGAAAGCAGACCCCAGAGGGACGGTCATGACGCCATCCCTTTTCTGTTATTCTCCTCTTGGGATTTTAGGAACACATGAACATGCACCTGGCATATTTTTTAGGCCACTAGGCCTGAGACTAGAACTGTGCAGTCAGTTATTTGGGATCCAGTTGCCTTAACTACCATGCCACTCACTGACCAAATTTGTGCTTATTTTATAATTTCTCAAGGTATAAAGCTAAGTTATTGATTTAAGAGGTTTTTTTTTAATGAAGGCATTAACAGCTATAAATTTTCCTCTATTCTCTGCTTTTGCTGCTTCCCAAAAGTTTTGGTATGTTGTAGTTTTATCTGTATTCATTTGGAACTATTTTCTAAATTTTCTGTGATTTCTTCTTTGATCTGCTCTTTTTTTTAAGACTGTGTTGTTTATTTACATATTTTTGAGCTTTAAGTTTTTTCTCTTTTAACTTCAGTCCATTGCAGTAGGAAAAGATACTATGATTTCAGTAAAGAAAAGTTTGAAAATGTGTAAAGACTTGTGTTGTGGCTACAATGGAGATTACACTTATTATGCTAAACTTGCAACATCTACATTGTATTACACAAACTTAATAACATACAAAATCTCTGCTCCTCCACAGCTTTATGCTGTTGATGTGCCACAAATTATATCTTCATTGTTTAGCCAATAAAAAATGTATAGTTTTTTATGCATTTGTCTTTTATGACCTTTAAGAAATAAAAAATGGAGTTATAAACCAAAAGTATGGTAGTAATGACTTTTAAAGTTGCCTATGTATTCATCTTTACCAGAAATCATTATTTTTTCACATGGTTTTACATTACTGTGTCATGCCTTTTGTTTTAACCTGTAGCACTTTCTTTAGGAAGGTTCTTATAGAACAGGTATTTAAAAATGTCGTTTTGATTACTACTCAGGTATGGTGAACACAGTAAAGGAGATGATTACTACTAAAAATACAGTTTGTTACACATAGTTCCCATCTGGGGCCACACAGAGAAGTAATGAGGTGAGTCAGGAGGCAGAGGAAGCAGAGTTAAATATGGAAAAGAGCCTTCTTATTGTGGTTTCTGTGAGAAGAAACTGTTGAGGTGGGATAAGCAGATTCATAATTGGCAAGTTCAAACACTTTCAGTGGGCTCTGCAGTGTAGAAGCTGACCTGAGTTGCCTGGTACCTAGCCCTGGGGTGATTAGGGAAGGGGAGTACTGGCCCAGCATTTAAGAGCCGGTAAGAAGAAGTGGAATAGGGGGCTCTGGACTGGTTAGTTAGCTTATAAAAAGCACACTCTCAAGTGAATATTTACTATCTTTAGGAATTGGCTAGCACTGGGAGGGGCAATCTCCTCAGTGTCAATAAAGCTCCAGGTGTCAAAACACCAGAATAAAAGGACATGCCTAATACAGCAGATCTAGTTGCTGTTTATCTGGCCTTAATGTTAATTTCTGCATCATTTTTTTTTCCAACCAAAAATGTTTCAGTTTTATTCAACACTTAAGCAGAACAAAATTTTCTGACTACATGTCTATATGATGCACAGTAATAAAAACATGCAAAGTATTTTCTATAAACATATGGTTTTGAAACGGAATATCCGTTGCATTATCAACTAAGTACTTTTGTTCATTTAAAGAAGCTGTAGCTTTCTCTGATAGCTTTTTGGATGCCAACAGCTACTTGACATCTTCCATCTACTACTGTCTTCTGACCTGGTTCAGATTGCTTAGCGCATACGCACCCAGGGGTAGGAAGGTTGTAAAAATCACCACAATTCCAACAGCCATCTCCGTGGCCAACAGGGAACCCTGGCGCGGGGCCTCCGAGTGGATGGGGCGGCGGCGAGACTGCAGGCAAAGCAGGGCCAAGCCACCACAATCGAGGAGCAGGCAGAGCACTGGCGGGCTAGGCATGGTGCACCCTCTGGACTGCACGAGCGAGGCGGGACAACTGGAGGCAAGGTGAGGAGAGGCTGGGGGAAGCTTGGGGACTCAGTTTCTGCATCATTTTTTAAGGACAGTTTTGCCAGAAATAAAGTTCTCAGTTGAAAGGGACTTTTTGTTTTCTCTTTTGAATTGTATTTCATTGTCTTCTGCTCTGTATGGTTTCTCATGAAAAATCAGCGTTTATTTATTTATTTATTTATTTATTTATTTATTTATTTTGGAGAGGTTCTTCGCTATAGGGCACGTGCGCTCGCCAGACAGACAGAGAGAGACAGAGAGACAGAAAGCGAGAAATCACCCCCCAGGGGGGATGGTCACGCCACAATCCCTTCTCCTCCATTCTCCTCTCGGGATCTTGGGCATGTACGCACACGCGCCCGGTGTGAGTTTTAAGCCACCAGGTCCGGGACGCAAACCGTGGTCGACTACGTGGGAGTCCAGCAACATAGCCATTAGGCTAACTGCTGATTCCCAAAAATCAGCATTTATTTTACTGATGATATCTTGTATTGATAAGTTGCTTCTCTCTTGCTTAGTTTAGGATTTGTTCTTTGACTTTCAATAGTCTGATGTTAGTGCATACTGTCATGATTCAGAATAAGACTCAGGAGTCAAATCATCTCAAGAGAAAAAGCAAAGCTAATTTTGAAAGAGTGACCAGGACTGAAGCCAAAGGTGCTTCAGCTCATACTACCAAAAAGACCTGATGTCTTTATGTGGAGGGGTGGAAGGGTAAGGTCCGAAGAATCTTGGGCTTTGATTAAATTACTTGCCATTTTGACCTTAATGCCCCTTCTGTGAGTGTACCCTGAAACATTTTTGTGGTTCTCAATGCCAGTAATGGAGAGTTCTGGCCAGATGGTTCAGGCCAAAAGTCGGTAACCTTCTCCTTATTTTATGATAAGAAATTTTCTAAAGGCCGTTCAGAAGGTAGACCGACCACATACCAATGTGGCTTCTCTGAATTTACCCTACTTTGAGTTCATTGAATACTTGGATTGTAGGCGCATGATTTTCATTAGATTTAGGGAGTTTTCTGTCACTATTTTTTCAAATATTCTCTTTGCCTGTTTCACTCTCTTTTCTTCTGTGACAGCCATAATGTATATTTTGTTCTACTTGAAAGTGTACCAAAGATACGTTAATGTCTGTTCACCTTTCCTCCTTTTTGCTCTTCAGACTCTGTCATTTCTATTATTCTGTCTTCAACTTTGCTGACTTTTCTTTGTGCTCAGCTCTGCCAGTGAACACTTCTAGTGAATATTTAATTTCAGGTACTGTACTTTCCAGCTTCAGGGTTTTGTTTGTTTTCTTTATATAATGCCCATCTCTTTACCAGTATTCTCATTTTGTTTAAGTATTGTTTTCCTGATTTCTTGTTCATGTTTTTCATTAAATCCTGAGCATATTTAAGATAGTTATTTTAAAGTCTTTGTTTCATATGTGATATGATGACTTCAACAGGGATGATTATTTTTTCGTTTATTTTGTTCCTTTAGATAGGCCAATCTTTCCTGTTTCTTTGTGCGTGCTACAATTTTTTATTGTTGTTGAAGACTGGACATTTAAGTATTGCAATATGGTAACTCTGAAAATCAGATTATTTCCCTTCCCACAGAGTTTGCCAGTTTTATTTTGAGAGGGTAGGGGGTTGTCTATTGATTTCATGGAAGGCTATAATAGTCTAGATATTTAGTAAAATTTGCAAACTATTTTTTGAAGACTACTTTTTGTGTATTATCACTTAATTCTATCTTCATTAGCTTGTGTTCAGCTAATGTTTTGATAAATTCCCTAGAATCTCAAAACCTAAGTATAAAACAAACAACACAGGGACCAGCAGTTAGTGTAATGGCTATGTCACTGGACTCCCATGTAGTCGACCACGGTCCGAGTCCCGGACCCAGTGGCGTAAACTCATGCCAGGTGCGTGTGTATGCGTGCCCAAGATCCCAAAAGGAGAATGGAGGAGAAGGGATCGTGGCATGGCCATCCCCCCGGAGGGTGATTTCTCGCTTTCTGTCTCTGTGTCTCTCTCTGTCTGTCTGGCGAGCGCACGCGCCCTATAGCAAAAAAACCTCTCCAGAAAAAGAAAAAAAAAAAAAAGCACAAATGTCACTTCTCTTAGTCTTGGAAAATTTGCAGCAGAATGCTCCTTCAATATGTAACAAGTTGCATTGAACCTAACATGAACTCTTAGAATCTTCTTAGCTATTTTCTAAGCATATGCTTTACCCTACATATGCACAACCTCTTTTAAATTCCCCTGTATACATGGGTGCTTTTACATATCTTAATGTTCCAAAGAAACTGTCCCACTTTTTGTCCTTAAACATTCTTTAGCAGTGTGTTGTATTCTTTAAATGTGAGTTTTCACCACCGGATTCTGAGTTGTTAACTTGGCATACAGTGTTTCTGTACGATGCCTACTGCTTTTCTAGGCCGCGTTTCATGTCATGCATGATGCAGATCAGCACCTCTTCAGGTCTACTCCAGATACGTCAGGGTATGCATGATACTTTACAAGTAGGGTCTGTTCTGCTCTCCAGAACTGGAGACCAAGATCTTACTCTAAGAATGCAAGCTTCTGTCTTCAGGGTTACCACTGTGCCCAGAGACATTAGGATAAGCACAAGTGAAATGCCACAAACCTTTCTGTCATTTCAAAAGTTTTGATTTTTTGGTGTTTCTTTGATTCAGTGCTTTCCTGGCTGCTGTAGCCCTTTGGTTATCTTCCACTGTTCTTAGTAGGTTGGACAATTTCTGCTTGTTTTTCCATGTTTCCATGGAAAAATGAGAGCTTAGAACTGCCTACTTAGATTTTGCTAACATCACTCTTATCCCATTTTGTTACCAAAATTTACTTTGGTTTGTCTGTAACATAAAATAAAGATTTCTATTTTTATTAGAAGAAATTAACACATTAAACATATTGACAGAAGCAATATGCTATGTTTTTGGGGTTTTTTTTTGTGTTTTTTTTTTTTTTTTTTTTTTGCTATAGAATGTGTGGCACTCACCAGAGGGTGGGGTGGGAGGAGTGAGAGTGAGAAATCACCCCCCCCCAGGACCCATGGTCACACCACAATCTCTTCTTTATTCTCCTCTCAGGATTTTGGGCATGCATGCACATGTGTCCAACATGCTTTTCAAGCTGCTGGGATCTGGGACTCGAACTGCACCACAGCCATGTGGGATGCAATGTAATGCCTCAATCATCACGCCACTTGTTGATCCTATCTTAAGTCTTCTTAATTGTCTTTTTTTTGAAATGCTTCCCTTTTGTTTTCAGCCTTTTGCTCTATGAGCTTTGAGCTGTCATTTTCTAGTTCCTTCTTTCTTGTTATTTTAGAAATTATACATTCTAACTTAATATTACTATTTGTTATTTTTGAATTTTCAAACATAATCTCTAATTTTTTTCTTCTACTTATGAAGGTAAAAATGGAATGGCCAGGTTGAGAAAACTGAATTCCATGTCCCCTTATCACAGCAAAGAATCGAAGCACAAGGAGACAAGCTGAGGACACTGTTTAATGAGGTGGAGATACATCCCAGAGACAGAACGGGCAGTATCAAGGGAGGCAAGCTGACTTCCTCTCCTTTCCAGTGCCTCCTTTCATCCTGTTTTAGATCTTTCGTTCATCAGATCTCATGTCCTCAGACCATGTCTGGCTTGTAAATATTTTTTTCGGCTGGCTCCTCCTTCTTGTATCTTGTAGGACTCATGCTCCTGGGAATTGTTTTGAGTCAAAATATAGATGGTCATACAGTCAGTCCTTAAAGTTTCTTTGTGCTCCAGGTTAGTTCCTGATCTATATCTGCCTAACCAAGCTCATTATTCCTAATAACTCCTAACAAAATGGTATCTTTTGGATTTCTCCAATGTAAGACAAGCATATTTTTACTGTTTCCTTAACTCCCTCAATACCCAGTTTTTGCCTTTATATTATAAAAGACAAAAATCAGGTCATTGTTATTAAATTATTATTTGAAAATACATGTGTTTTATTTTTTAATAATTACTTGTACAATTAACTTTAACTTTTGTATCCATGCTTATAACCTATTACACTTAACTCTGGACTGCAATGTTGCAAGTTCTCACCATCAGTCTTTACCTACTGCCTTAGTCTATTCAGCCTATTATAACAGAATACCATAGACTGAATGACTTAACCAACAAAAAGTTATTTCTCATAGTTCTGGAGATTGGAAATCAGAGCTCAAAGTACCAGTGCAATTGGGTTCTTAGTGGGGGCTTTCTTTCTGGTTAATACAGTCACCTTCTTGCCACATCTTCACATCTTCACAAGCAGAGAAAGAGATCTGGTCTCTTTATCCCCTCCCACATCCTGAAGTCTCCATTCCCATGACCTCAGTCAAATCCAATCACTTTCCAAAGGTCCCACCTCCAAATATCGTCACACCGAGGATTAGAGCTCAATAGGTGGGTTTGGGCCAAGGGGACAGAAACATTAAGTCTGTAGCACATGCCATGTATCTCCATTTTGTAATTTTTATTTCGATACAGTACTCAGTTAACTGGAATTTGTAAGTAATTATTTTTTCAGGTAAGCAATATATATTCACATTAGAGTCATGTCTGTTTCCTCCACATGTAAATAATAATTTAGCTCGTTATAAAATTTCTGGGTCATAACATTTTTCCTCAAAATTATGGAGATAATACAAACTCCATTATTTCCTGTAGTTCAGTAATTAGGCCAATTATTGAGTTGTCAGGAAAGCAATGACCCATTTTTCACATTGGAAAATATATCACGACTTTCCCAACAACCTATTATTTTTATTTTTCTACAGATAGCCTATTTTCTTCTATAGAAATGATTTCAGAACTTTTCTTTATGCTCATTATTGAAAGTTTTAGGGAATAAAACTAGGTATTAATCTTTTTTTAATTTAATGTTCCTGGACCATAGTAAGTACTTGGATTTTTCAAATTTTTTTATTTTTTATTCTTTAATATATTTTTTAATTTCAAGAGAAGCAATTTTATCTTTAATAAATCAAAGAAATGCTAAGGAACTTTTTTTAAAACTTAAAGCCAGGAAACAGGTTAGGATTCTGTTCAAATAGTAGGTATATGAACGTATCATCTGCTCAAGACAGGACAAAAATCCTTAAAACCAGAAAACAAAGCTTAGAAAACAAGCAGCAATGTTTTAGTCAAAAGTCATAAAATGCTATCTCACCAGTTCAGTCTCATGTACTTAATCTATCTTCTGTTGTGGTTCAATCTTCCTGATTTAATTCTGGAATATAATATTCAACTCCAGATTTGTCCCTGTGATTAAGTTGGCCATTTTCTTAGTTTCTGGACTCTTATTTCTGTGTGTCTGTGTTTAATTTTCCTGGTATAGCAGTCCCTTGCGAACTTCTTGAAGATCTAGTCTGGTGTTGGTGAATTATTTCAGGATTTGTTTATCTGAGAATGTTCTTGTCTTTTCTTTCCATATGAAGAAAAATCTTGCTGGGTACAGTATTCTTGGTTGAAATTTCTTTTCCTTTAACATTTTGAATATATTTTCACATTCTTTCTTTGCTCGCATTGTTTCTGATGAGAGGTCAGCTGTTAACCTGATGGGATATCCTTTGTAGGTAACTTGTCATTTCCCTCTTGCCAGTCTTGGTATCTTGTCTTTGTGGTTTTCATCATTCTGACTATAATGTGTCTTGGAGAAGATCTTCTTGGGTTGATTCTGCTTGGGGTCCTTTGTATTTCTTGGGACTGGATCTTTGAGTGCCTCTCTAGGTTTGAAAAGTTTTCTGGCAGGATTTCATAGAATAGATTTTCAATGCCCTTATGAGTCTCTTTGCTTTCTGGGTAACCAGTTATATGAATGTTTGGACATTTGATGGTATCTAGTATTTCTTGTATATTATTCTCACTTTTTTTGGCAATTTTCTGTCTTCATGGTGGATTTTTCTAGGCCAGTGATTCTATCTTCTCCATCTGAGATAAAATTTCCTGTATGATCTAGTCTGCTTTTAATACTTTCGAAGGAGATTTTTACTTCCAGTATTATAGCCTTCATCTCGAACAGGTCCATTTGATTCTTTTTTAAAGTGTGTGTTTCCTCTTCTAGATTTTTCAAGAATTTCCTCATCTCCTGGAACTCATCAGCTCCTTCCTCCTACCTCTTCTGCAGTTCATTTTCTCTCTTCTCTTCTATCTCTGTTAACTTCATCATTATGAATATTCTAAATTCTTTATCAGACATTTTCATGATTTCTATTGAACTCTCTGTGGATAAAGAGGAATTATTCTTTCCTCCTGAAGGAGAAGTATCTTCTTGCTTTCCCATATTTCTTGTGACCCTGAGGTGATTTCTAGTCATGTGATGGATGATGCGTTTCTTCCTAATTCTTGATGTTTGATTTGAGTATTTAGGAGCCTGTAGAGGAATGCGATCTGGAATTTCTTTGCTATTCTGTTTTTATCCCTTTATGCAAAAGATTCCGTGGATATTGAGGAATATGTTAACCCTAATAGTATTTGGATGTTTAGCTATGGTTCCCTCAGATCCGTCTAGAAACATAGTGAATGGATATTGAGGAACAAAGTGATGAGATAAAATAAAAAGAATAAGAAAAGAGAGAGAGAGAGATTTAAAAAAAAGAAAGAAAGATAAAAAGGAGAAAAAAAATAAAACAACTAAAAAAAATTTTTAAAAAAAGTAAAAAATAGGGACCAGCAGTTAGTGTAATGCCTATATCGCTGGACTCCCATGTAGTTGACCACAGTTCGAGTCCTGGACCTGGTGGCTTAAACTCACACCGGGTGTGTGTGCGTGCGTGCCCAAGATCCTGAGAGGAGAATGGAGGAGAGGGGATTATAGCATGGCCATCCCCCCGGGGGGTGATTTCTCGCTTTTTGTCTCTCTGTATCTCTCTGTCTTTCTGGCAAATGCACATGCCCTATAGCAAAAACCTCTCCAAAAATAAATAAATAAATAAATAAAATAAAAAATAAAAAACCATGTGGTGTGCAAGTCTGGCATGCAAGTGTGCCATATGAAAAGACTTGTTTTCAGCAGCAATGGAGGAATCTTCTTGTGAAGGCCTGCCCCTTGCCTCTCCTAGAGGGGAGGGAGAGATGGGTTTATTAGCAAGGAGGATCCAAAGCCAAGAGAATATTTTACCTTAAAAAATTTTAAAAAGGAAAAATTACAAAAAAATGAGAAGACAGAGAGGCAGAGAGACAGAGACAGAAAGAAGGCTAAAGGAGCTCCACACAGCTTGAATTTAGGGGCTGGAGGCTGAATTATCAGTAGAAAATCTTCATTTCTCTCTTTTCCCTGAAATAACTAGTTCTCAGCAGCAATGGAGGAATCTTCTGAAGGTCTTCCCCTTGCCTCCCCACTCGAGTTTGGGGGCTGGAGGCTGAATTGTCAGTAGAAAATCTTCATTTCTCTTTTCCACCTGAATTGACTAGGTCTCAGCAGCAATGGAAGAGTCCTCTTCTCAGTACTTGGACTTTGATATACATGTTTTTCTTACTATCTGGGAAGTTTTCTCAATTATGTCCAATTATACCTTCTATTCCCATTATTCCAAACTCTTCCTCAGAAATGCCTAAAATTTTAAAGTTGAATTTCTGCCTTCTGCCTTTCATAACTTTTGTTGCCTTTGTTTTTCCTGCTTTTCTGCCTTTAAGATTTTCTTAAATTTTTTATCACAATTTAATGTTTCATACTGTTAAATTTTTTTATTCACTTAACTAGTTCCCACACAGATTTGATTTTGTCATTCTATTAATTCTTTGTAGTTCTGATTAATTACATTCTGTTTTAATGTTTTATAAATCTTATTGGGTTGTTTCATTCTAATTTCACTCAAAGTCATGCATCTTTGCTATTGACCCCTCACCCCAGTTTTCATTTTCTCTTTTTCAGCAAAGGCTCCCAATTCACTTTGGAGATTCCCTGTAGTCTTCATGACTTGGCAGATCATAGAAGACATGATTCTGGGGCTGAAGCCTGTCAACCCAGTGTCTTTGCCCCCAAGAACTGGCTTCAGGTATCAGACCCAAAGGACACAGAGAATTCAATAAGGCCACAAAGAACATACCAGTTGAGGGCAACCACTCTGTTGTCAGGGAAAAAGGACTGAGAAGTGTGGGTGGGGTTTTTGCAGACAACCTACTACTTTAAAGGAGGAGCCTTCCTCAGTATAGAACCCATAGAGAGGAAGAAAGCCCTCCAAAGGTAGAAACAAATAGCTCGAAATATGAAACTTGAGCCCCTCTATGCAGCACGGAGTAAAGCCAGCACACTTCGGAGCAGTTCATTTTCAGGAGCTAATTAGTTCATTCCCTTTTCACTCACGTCATTGTGTATTGGACTTTCTTTCCATGGCAAATTAATGTAACCCCTTCTCTTTTAGTTGCCTTCTAGATCTGTTGCCTAGAGGTCATTTTTTTTTTCTCTCATTCTGTGAATGAATATTCATTTAAGACATATTCTTAATGGATGCAGCAGGTGTTATAATGGTTATGTCATTGGACTCCTATGTAGTCGATTATGGTTCAAGTCCCAGACTCGGTGGCTTAAAACCCCACACTGAGAGAAGAGGATTCCTCATGGCTCCTGCTAACTAGTCATTGCTGGGGACAGGAAAAATGAAGATTTTCTACCGATAATTCAGTCTCCAGCAAACAAAGCTAGCATGGTAGGGAGCCCCTCTGGCCTTCTATCTGTCTCTGTGCCTCTGTCTTTGTCTCTCTCTGCTTCTGTCCTCTCATTTTTTGGTAATTTTTTTCTTTTTATGGTTTTTTTTTAAAGGTAAAGTTTTTCTCTTGCTCCCAGCTTCACCTTTTGTTTTGTTAATAATCCCCTCTGGTCCTTCTTTCCAGTCAGGAGAGTTGAGGCCTTCAGAAGAGGATTCCTCATGGCTCCTGCTAACTAGTCATTTTGCGCGGCGCGTGCACCGCGCGGTTTTCTATTTTTTGAGTTTTTAAGTCTTTTGTTGTTGTTGTTGTTGTTTTTTAAGTAAAACAATAATTGCAATTTGGGGTTTTTGTGTGTGTGTGTTTTTCTTTCTCTTTCTTTGTCTTTATTTCTCTCTCTCTTTCATTTTTTTTTCTTTTCTCTCCACTCCTCAATATCCATTCAATGTGTTTCTAGATGGATCTAAGGGCACTGTAGCTAAACATTGAAATACTATTAAGGTTAACATATTCCTCAACATCTACCGTATCTGCTGCACCAGCGATCACAACAGAACGGCAAAGAGATTCCAGATCACCTCTTTCTGCTTGCTCCTGAACACTCAGACTGAACTTCAAGAATTCGAAAGAAAAACACCATCCATCAGATGTCAAGAAATCACCACAGGACCACAAGAAATATGGGAAAGCAAGAAAATACCTTTCCTCCAAGGGAAAAGAATAACTCTTCTTCATACACAAGCAGTTCAATGCAAATCATGGAAATGTCTGATAAAGAATTTAGAACATTCATAATGTCTAAGCTAACAGAGATGGAAGAGAAGAGAGACAATGAACTGCTAAAGAGAAAGGAGAAAGAAGTTGATGAGTTCCAGGAGGTGAGGAAATTCTTGCAAGATCTAAAAGAGGAATTACACGCTTTACAAAAGAGTCCAACGGAACTGTTAGAAATGAAGTCTATAATACAGGAAGTCAAAATCTCCCTTGAAAGTATTAAAAGCAGACTAGATCATACAGAAAATAGAATCTCAGACACAGAAGAGAAAATTGCT
>NW_006159504.1:1819438-1844484 GCF_000334495.1 Tupaia belangeri chinensis | reverse complement strand
AGATCTCCAAGAAGTTCTCAAGGGTGTGCTATATCAGGAAAATTAAATACAGACACACGGAAAGAAGAGTTCAAAAACTAAGAAAGCGGCCAGCTTAATCATAGGATGATGATGCTTAGGAAAGAATGTAAATTAAGTTACAAAAAAAAAAAAGAAAACTTTCAGAAAAAAAAAAAATCCATTCGATGACCACAGTTAAGATATATAGCCCCAGCTAGGTGATACTTTATAGGATGCTTAAAGTTAGACTTGTGTTTATGGAAATGCGTATATCAGCTGTGTTTGCTATGAAAATATTTAGATTAATTAAGATCTATGTGTGTTTGTGGAGGGGGGGAGACAGTATAGAAAGCAACATAGATACCAGAGACAGTGTGGGAGGAGAGTGGGAGATGGCAGAGGGTAAGAGATAGGAAATCAAGGATGGGGGGGAAGCAAAACACACAGGAAAAAAGAAATGGAAAATTATTTGTTGACAATAACATGTATGTTAATGTGCTTGATTGAGACAATATACAGTGTACTCTGGATGGAAAATCTCATTTTGTATGCAGTAATGATGTACAGTGAATGAACGTAAACAAATAAATTTAAATTTAAAAAAATTTTTAAAAAACCCACACTGAGTGCATGTGAGTGTGTGCCCAAAATCCTGAGAGGAAATTGGAGAAGAAATTGTGGTGTGGCCATGCCCCCTTGGGGGTGATTTCTCACTTTCTGTCTCTCTCTATCTCTCTGGTGAGCACACACACACACTGTAGCAAAAAAGTTCTCTAAAAAACTAGTAAATAAATAAAACATACCCTAACTGTTTTTACAATTCCCCTGATTAAATCTTAGATTAAATCTTAGGATGTTTGCTGGTCCAATGAGTCTTCAGAATAATGTTTTCTGCTTATAGGTACCAGAAATGTTGAAGAATTTGTTTCTTTCTTTCTGGAGTGATCTGGTCAATTTATAAATTTCCCTCTGTCCCACCCTTGAAGTTAATTATGGTAATTCCCAGTGCCCAGTGATATTTATCTGGTCTGAAAAAGGGCCTTCTTTCCACTTGGAATAATTGCTTAGCACTATCTTGGAATTGCTGTTCCTTCCTAGTTAGAATTTGCATTACCCTCTCTGCCTTCCCACTATAATACTATAGCCAGAGCGGGGGTCAAGATCCACCCCAAGGCAGGACAGCAGGAGAGGATGCTTTCTTGTAATCTAGGGGGTACAACAAAATTCTGCAAGCACATGTGAGATTTTCAAAGGCTTTACATTGTGGGGTTTTTTGTTTGTTTGTTTGTTTGTTTTAGGGGCAGGGTGGGTTTTTTTGTTTTTTGGGGTTTTTTTTCACTTTTGTATAAAAGAAAAAAGGCTTGAGGATATTCTTTGTGCCATTTAGTTCTAATGTTGAAAAATCTGACACACTTTCGATAACACGTTGGTCATCTTTGGAAAATGTTCTCGTGCTTTCAAAGTCCCCCTTATAGTTTCCCTCTTTTCCTTCCAAACTTACGTTGCCCTCTATATATGGAAGCTAAAGTAAGGATAAAGACCCCTTGTCCCCACTCTAAACACAACTCCCAAATTCTGGTATTGTCCCTGGTCTTGTCTTCCTTTTCTATGGAACTTTGAGTTTTCACATGTTGCTACTTCCTAAGTATTTTACTGAAAGCCAGAAAGCACTTAAAAACATTAGTCTGATTTATACCTTAAATCTCAAAGATAACCCTGAGAATTCACTGTGAAATTGAGGAAGGCTGATGTTGGGAACTTTGCTTTGAGGCAGCTGTACAATGCCAAAAGCAATGGCATCAAGTAATTGATTGTCTCTGAGATAACCTCACAGGCATTTCAATCTGGAATAAAACTTGGCATAAGTCAGAAGGAACTGCCTTTTAACATCTCCTTCTACCCTTTGAGGGTTGGATTATTTATGCCATGAATGCTCCACCAGTTCACTCCCATTTATAGTCAGGTTAAGAAAAACTGCAGTGGTCTTTCATTCTTGCCTGTCCAAGCTACACTAGAGAATAAGTCTCCTGCCTGCCCCATGTGACTGGCGTTATTATATTTCCAGTCTTCCATGCTCTGTAGCACTTTAGTTGAGATTTTTAAAAGAGTTTTTGAGAAAAAGGGAGGTCAAACATCTTAAGAACATCACAGCATATTTAAAACATTTGCAGAATCACATAATACCAAGAGAAATGCCCTAACATTATAAGGTATAGCAAGAAATGAAACTATGCACAGAAAAGGTTTAAATAATATCATAAGATTACATTAATCAATGAAGCTATACAAATACGTAGGACAGACTACCAATAGCTCTGGAGAACTGAGGTCCACAAAATGAATTTCTAGAGCTTTGTAGTTTTACCTGCATTTTATTACATTTTAGAAACTTCAACTGCGCTTGCCTTAGATTTTGGCATCTGAAAATAAAGACTACTTTATGGACGGTTTTCAAGTTTTAATGGTGATTACAGCTAATGAAAGGCATTAATGTTTAAAAATTTGGAAGTTAGGCCCGTATCAACATTAGGGTTTTCTATTAGCACAATGGAGGTAGATTTTATGTTCAGAATTTAATCAAAAACCATTGCTCTCATTTTCTTTGTCGTAAAGCCCCTTGGAAATCTGATGTACCTGACATAATAAACAGCCCTGCATTGGAGTACCTTTCTGTTCAGTAACGAAAGGTTTTTCTGTTTTAGCACTGTTTTTCTGTAACGTTTGCCTCTGTGAATCTCCAGGGTAAAAAAATAAGTAAATTCTGTAAGTAATGTGGCGAAATGAGGTAAACTGAAAACACTGCTTTTGCATTTTTTTCAGACATGACGGTGTGAGTACTGTTCTTAGTTCAGTAATTGAAAATGTGTTCTTTCATTGAATGTGATGTATATATGCAAAACCTCTAATATAACTGACAGAAGAGTTTAGTGAAAATAAAAACGAATATAAAAATGAAAATGGTGGTGAAGAAAAATAACAAGAGACTGAAGTAAGGCACTTGCAGCATGCGATTTTGTCTCATTACTTTTTGTCAACTGCCTGGAAGCTGAGGCAGGCCAGAGATACAAGTAGATTTTTTTTAAGTTAAATTAAATAAAAAGTAAAGGATTAAAATCCAGAAGTCCCTGGTATTTTGATCTTTTGAGTCCGTGAGGTGAGTCTACAAATCCAGAACTGAAAATAGCCCAGCCAAGTGACAGTCAGAATGTCCTCTCAACACTTGACTATGCGAGAACCTTTAGTGACTGGTGTTCTCCTTGTCACTGGAAACAGTCGTGGACTCTACTCAGCAATAATGATGTGCTGTCTACTGAAGACTCACTGAAGGCTAATTACTGTGCTACTTAGCCTAAACCCATGATGTCATCAAATACTATAACTTTCTGGGGTGGGCATCATTATTTTTGTTTTACAGGTAACACATCTGGGTTTGGAAGGATTAACTATTTTTCCAAAGTCACATAGCTCCTAAGCATGAGCAGTGGAAGTTGGATCTCAAGGCCTGATTTTAACCAGGTAGGTTACACATACTCTCAGAATTTACTGATTCTCCATGGCTGCCATGATTGCTGGACTAGCACTGACCAAAATCTCCTCAAACACAAGGGACACATTTTGGGGGATAAAGAGTTGAACAGATAGGAGCTTGGGCAAGGAGTTCAACCCCTTTCTGTTTGAAACAGACAGGAACACAAGGATTACATATGTCTTATTGCATATATTTATTAATCCAATGCTGTGTGTTCACTATCATAGTATACCATGTCAGGATATAGAAGAGATGCTAGTTACTATTGTCAAGGAGTAAACTCTTTCTGCATAAACCAGAGAAACTGATTTATTTCCTTGATGGCTAGTCTTTACGTTAATCAGTGGGCTTATTTCTCTTGCCAAATGCAAGATGTGGAAAGGGGACTAAAGTAAAAACTTATGTATTGTGGGTGGAAGCATAAGGGGACTTCAAAAAGTTCATGGAAAAATGGAATTGTATGAGTTTGTTTTGCTACAGAACAATTTTGAAGTCCATGCATCGTTTTTTTTCATAATAATATGTGTTTTCCACAAACTTTTTGAAGATCCTTTGCTGATCAGCCTTGGTGAGGTGAAGCAAACATCGCTGAGCTAATGAGACAAGATACAGGACTACATATCATCAAGGGACTTGTAGAATGGCAGGGCAGTGAAAGAAAAGGACTGGCATAGTCAGATACATCTTCCTTATAGGACTATTTTAATTCATGTTTAATTACAATAAAAGAAGCAAAATTTGGTACTACTACTACTGAGAAATATTTCTAAAAAGGCATCTGTGGCATTGGTTCATTAGAAAGTGAGCTATGAAGGAATTAGCTGATACTAAATAAGCACTTGTCAAATGAAGAAATGAATGGATGAAAGAACGCATTAGGCTTACCAGGAGGCTGAGCTATGATAAATGCCACAAACACCCTGATCAGATATTGACTGATGTCATTGAACATAATGTATAAGTATATTAGTTTCCTAGGTCCCCCACAGCAAAGTACCACAAATTGGGTGGCTTGTAATAACGGCAATTTATTGATCGCAGTTCTGAGTGCCAGCAGGACCCATCAACCTTCTGAAATGTGTAGAGGAAGGATCTTTTCCACCTCTTCCAGTTTCTGATGACTCCAGACATTCCTTGGCTTGTGGCAGCATCACCCTAGTCTTCACCTGCCTGTCTTCTTCCTAAGTCTCTTCACACCACTTTTCCTGTGTGCATATCTCTGTTGAAATTTCCTCCTTGTTTTTAAGAATATCTGTCATATGGCTCATGAGTTTATTTTTTTATGATTGTCTCTGTAAAGATCACATCTCTACCTAAGGTCACATTCTGAGTTACTGCACTAGAAGGAAGGTTAGGACTTCAACGTATCTTTTTGGGGAGGAGACAATTGAACCCATCACAAGCACCTACCCACTCTACTGATATTCCAGCAGGACAATCAGGACAATGAATACATTACGATTCATTGGAGAGAGCTTGTAGACTTTCATTATGAAGGCTGGGAATAATGGCAATATTAGTTCTTGGGAGACAGCACAGAGTACACCATCACTCCATTTCTGGGAATACAGTGACCCTTCTACATGGTGTTGTTTTCTAATTCACACAAAGGCACTTCTGAACCTGCAGTGGCTTTGGCACCAGGCAAACAAACTTGGTCATTGAGAGCCTGTCCCTGAGTAGCAAGACAGAATGTTATACTACCACTGCACCACCAGGGCTGGGCCACTTCCCTACCATTCTTAACCAACTTCATTTCCTTCGATTGCATTTTCCCCATCGGATTTACTATATACCTATGTGTTAGCTGTCTCCCGTGAGAATACGACTCCATGTTGTTGGCATATGTTTCCTTTACTACTACATTCCTTTCTCATAGAGAAGATATGTAGGAATCACTTCAGGAATATACAAGGCATCAATAAGTGTATCTGATTAATGAAATGATAGAAAAATAATTTATGGTGGGAGCACAGGGTAAGAGACCTAAGGTACAGTTCAACTTAGAAGTCAAGGAGAGACTTTAGAAACGTCACACTTAGTTGAGTTTTCTGTCTTCTAGTATCTCTGTTTATCTATCCCCAGCATTGTAAGCCTCCTGAGGACAGAGAGCATATCTAATTAATCCTTGTAACCCAGCATCTAGCCCAGGGTTTATTACATGTTCAGATTCCAAAGAATATTAGCTATCTACCTGACCTTGTTCTAGTTAGATAGAAATTTGTGAAAAAGAGTTCATTTATTTAATGAAGCCAATAATTTTAGTTCAAAATTTCTTCTCACACTAAAAAATCTTTATAAATAGAAAGTTTCTCCTCACTGAAAGTTTAGAATGGAAAGAATATAAATCATGGTTTAAAGCAAGACTAAGGGGACCAGCAGATAGTGGAGTGGTCATGTCACTGGACTCCCACATGGCCAACTGCAATTTGAATCCCAGACCTAGTAGCTTGAAACTCATGTCAAGCACATGTGCATGTGTGCCCCAAATTCTGAGAAGAGAATTGAGGAGAAAGGATTGGGTTATACCCCTGGGGGATGATTTCTCACTTTCTTATTTCTGTGTCTTGCTCCATTTCTCTGGCAAGCATACCACTCTATAGCAAAAATCTCTCTAAAAACAATAATAAATTAAATAAAGTAAAATACAAAATCCTGGGACGAGCAGATGGCATAACGGTTATGTCACTGGACTCCCATGTAGTTGACCACAGTTCAAGTCCCAGACCCAGTAGCTTAAACTCACACCAGGAGCATGTGTGTGAAACCAAAATCCAGAAAGGAGAATGGAGGAGAAGGGATCATGGCATGGTCATCCCCCTTGGGGTGTGATTTATTACTTTCTGTCTCGCTCTGTATCTCTGGTGAGCACACCCAGCCTATAGCAAAAATCTCCCTCTAAATAAATAAATTAATTAAATTAAATAAAAATTTTAAGGAACACATAGTTTATAGAAAATATTGACTTAGGTAGACTGGTTCCTGTCACTCCTTTTTTCTATTCTTTTCTCTTTCTTGTGTAAGAATTATCTTAGTCTGTTCAGGCAGTTATAACAAACTATAGAGACTCGGTAGCCTATAGACAACAAAAATTTAATTTTCATAGTTCTGGAGGCTAGAAGTCCAAGTTCAAGGTGCAAGCGAGGTCAGATTCTAACAAGGGCCCTATCCTGGGTTGCAGATTGTGGTCTTTTTAATTTGTCCTCACATGGCAGAAAGAGGGCAAGGCAACTTTTGGGGGACCTTTTTATAAAGGAACTAATTCCATCTATAAGGGCTCTGGTATCTTAACCTAACCTCCTCCTGAAGGCTCATCCACCTAATACCATTGCATTAGCCCCTAGCACTTAAACATATGAATTTGAGAGGGACAAGACCATTCCGTTCATAACAAGAATAGAATTGCTGTTTCAAGACTACAGGGGACACAAATCTTGGGCTTGTAACCAGGCAACAACATGGTTAAAGTGAAATGAGATGTATGTTCCTACTAAAACCTGATGATCCTCTAACTCTCCCCCTGTGAAGATGTGGGAAAGCTATTAATAAAAGAGTTATTAGGGATAGTGACAGCAGTTAGAAAATGCTGATAGGAGCAAGTTTCAAGCATCTGAGTCCGAACACATTCCTCCAAAGGCAAATGTAAGTCAAGTCACTCTCACAGTCTTCTAGCACACCCAGATACGTGTGGGTCTGCACAGCTCTTGATAGTTATCCATATGATACTATCCAGTTTTTATCATCGTTAGGGCTCACCCTTTTTATACATGTCTCAATCCCTGAAGGAAAACATGAAATTATTCTAGATGTTTTTGAATCAATTCTTTTAAGATATTATTATTTTTTATTTCTAGAGGTCAAGAAAAGGGAAGAAAGAGAGAGAGAAATTACTCTCTAATGGGGTGAAACCATGTCACAACCCTTTTCCCTCTATTTCTCCTTCTCAAGTTCTTGGACACACACACACATGCCCAGCATGTTTTTCTAGCTTCCAGGGCCAGAATTAGAACTGTGGTCAGCCATGTGGAATCCAGCTCCCAGTGCACAGCACTTAAATACTATGTTTCAGAGCCGGCCCTGTCTTCTTTTGAATCTTAACGAAGAATCCCAGTGATAATTGTACTGTCTTTTATTTATCAGTCTTACAGTCCTAAGCTCAAAAATCATCACCAAGGTTGGAAGAAAAAGAAAAAAAGAAAAAAATAATCAATATAATAAATTACACATGTCAAAAGCTTCACATTTCATTAAATAAAAATTAAGTCCTCTTATGTTTAAACTATTACATTCATAGAGTTGATTATTTGTTTATATATTGCTTAAATGACTGTGGTAAAAACACAGCATGAAAATAAATAAATTGCAGTTCTCTCTCAAACTTAGAAATAGCTTGATGGTTTGCTCCTTGAGATTCATTACTGCTTTACATAAGTGATATCGAAGACAATATAACAAACATTTAAAAGTCGAGCCACATGCTTATGAACATATTCTGGAGAATTCGCTTGATGACTTTTATTTCAGTACTTTGCAGGAGCTGTCCCAGGCGCACAAGATGCAGCAAGGACAGAATTAACCAAGTTTATGCTCTTACGAAGTTAATTTTAATGGTTAAATGCTATCTTTTCTAACAGCTACTAGATCTCAATTCTACTTTTTTAAACATATTGCCTGTTATTAACTCCATTAGAAAGAAAAACTCTATCATGTATCTGAGATTTTGAAAATAGAATCTTTCAAGACAATCTTTTTTTTTGTACATTTAACATCAGATTTCTTTCTCCTATTGTCTTTGTCCTAAATTAAGAAGCTTGATCATTTATAAACATCATGCATAACCAAGAGAAATTATTTTTCTTATGCCTATCTTTTTTAATTGCCAAAGGGCACATGCGCTTTTCAGAGACACAGAAGGAGAGGGAAAAAATAATCCCAAATAGAGCACGATCACACCACATTCCCTTCTCCTGCCTTTCCCCATCCTGTTAGGATTTGGAGTATGCATTTACACATGTCTGGCATGTTTTTCAAGCCACTAGGGCCAGGGTTTGAAATACGGTTGACCATGTGGGGCCCATATTCCTTATCACTAGGCTACAAGACTGGCCCTGGAAGCATTTTATAAAAATCTTAACTTTCAATTTAACACAATTCAGAACCTTGAAAAATATCAGATAACTTAGACTATATGAAAACAAACAAACAACCTTATTTCCAGACTGTCAAGTCTTCTGGACTTAGACCCACTAGTCCATGTATTTAGAATCTGGGCTTGCCTGTGAGGCAGACCACTCCAAGAAATGGTCCTGGGTCTAAATTATACATCCTTAACTCTAAAGAGAGCTAATTAAGCCTCAGACTAAGATTTGAGAACTTTGGACTCCCGTGTAGTTGACCGCAGTTTGAGTCTCAGACCTGACGGCTTAAAACTCACACCGGGTGCACTTACGTGCCTGCCCAAAATTCCGAAAGGAGAATGTAGGACAAGGGATAGCAGCATGGCCATCCACTATCTCTCCATCTCTCTCTGTGTCTGCAACAAGCACATGGGCCCTATAGCAAAATAACTAACTAATAAATAAATGAATAAGTAAAAAGATATGCGTTTAGAAAGTGAAATCAGTTGTAAAGGTCTGAAGGCTGATTTGCTGTAGCCTCTCACAATTTATCTTCTCTTTGAAGCTGGACAGTACTGTGTCTTCTCCACATCTCGAATTCATCTCTCTCATTTTCACTCAGGCTGCCAAACTCCACAGAATAAAGCTCTCAGTATCTCACCATGTTACTTTGATCCCCTGACGGTAAGGTGGTGTGAGTGAAAGTGACTGAGCATCTCGTTGAGACTGAGTTGGGCATTGACTACAAAACAAGACAGGAAACCTGGGCTTGGAAGGTGAAGAATTTAGTCTGGATGGTGGACGTGCATTCTTGAGAGCAGCCTGCTGGGTGGGAGTGTCTGCTAAGTACAAGAGTATGCCGTGTTCAGAAGGGCATAAATCTTCAGCAGAAAGGCCACACTGAAATGCACTGGGGAGACAGTGTAAACGAGGAGCCAAGAAGGCCAGAGAGAGAACCAGGGAGGATGTGGATCATTCTCTAAGGAAAAGCAGCCCTCAGAGATGACAGAAAAGGCCTAATCAGTGGGAAAGGAGGTAGAAACAATTGGTTTTTTAGAAAGCAATGGTAAATGGGACCAGCAGTTAGCGTAATGGCTATGTCACTGGACTCCCATGTGGCCGACCATTGTTTGAGTCCCAGACCCGGTGGCTTAAACTCACGCCGGGTGCATGTGCATGTGTGCCCAAGATCCTGAGAGGAGAATGGAGGAGAAGGGATTGCGGCATGGCCATCCCCCCTAGGAGGTGATTTCTTGCTTTCTGTCTCTCTGTCTCTGTCTTTCTGGTGAGCGCACGCACCCTATAGCAAAAACCACTCCAAAGAAAAGAAAGCAATGGTAAATTATTTTGGTATGATATACACAGTGATTGAATGTAATTTTTTAATAAATAAAAAATAGATAAAATAGATTAAAAAATAAATAATTTTTTTAAAGAAATGAATGGTGATGTGAGTTCTAAGGAAAAGTAGGGCATCTACAAAATGCTTCAAAGAGATTGGGTAAAATGAGATTAAAAGTGGAACTTGAGGGCCAGATGGTGGTGCAGGGATAAGTCCGATCCACATGAGAGGTTCCAGGTTTGGGTCTGGAGACCTCCCTGAACATGTAGGACACACACTTGCCCATGGCGCAGGACAGGCTGAGGTGGGGGTGGATGACAGGCTGAGGTGGGGGTGGATCACAGCCTGTTGGGGGTACTGTCTGTCTATCTATCCTTGTCTCTCTTGCTCACTGAGAAATAAATGAAAGTTAAGAAATAATGGACCTGGAATGTGAGTTAAAAAGCCCCCAGTGTGTTTTCCAAGATTGGCTCAATGAAGTAGGGAGGCCTGTCCACTGAAGATTGCAGTGAGAAAGAAAAGAGAGCTTAGCCAGGAAGGAAAGAGAGACACAGGCAGGCATGGAACTGAAAAGTGGGACTTCTTTTTTTATGGTACAAGAAAGCTGTTGTGTTTACAGTCTGTGAAAAAAGAGGCAGGAGAGGGGAAGCGCTGCAAATAAAGAAGAGAGTAAATGACTCATGTAGCAAGAACACAGCAAGTGGAAGGGATTTAGCACATGAGAGACGAAATTGTCCTTGGACATGAGGGAAAAGAAGGATAACTGCAGAGACAGGCAGGAGGGTCAGAAACTGAATTTCTAATGCATCTATTTATTCTCTGGATGGCTTCATAATTTCATTCAAGTGACACCAGCTACTGCAAAATAACTGCTTCAAGGCATCAACTTTCTTTGTAGAAGTGAACTTTCTCTTTTTTGCTGCCCAATTTGAGTGAACTATATAAGCTTAATTTTAAACCATTTCTCTAATGCTTTCCTTATGCTTAAAAAATACAATGCTAAGTGAAATAAGCCATCTATGAAAGTCAAATGCTGTATGTACCCATTTCACGTATACCAAATGTCCACACTCTGAGGTAGAAATTTCAAAAACCCAGTGGCATAGAAGCAGAAACAGTTAACAGACATAAATGCACGTAAGCAAAGTGACTAAGTGGTGGAAGAGTATGTCACAACAGAGAAAAAGAAGAGCATTTCCTTTTTTTAAGAATTATTTATTTAATTTTACTTATTCATACATTTATTTTCATTTGACCAGAGAGAGAGAGAGAGAGAGAGAGAGAGAGAGAAAGTGAGAAAGCAAGCTACCAGGTTTGGGACTCGAACTGTGGTCAGCAGTGTGAGAATGTCCAACATCTTAATCACCATGCCACCCTTTGGGCCCCAGGTTTCTAATCTAATATATATCCAAAACAAAAGAAACTAGTAGGACAAATATCAAAGGGACACAACATAATTTTTTTGTTGTTAAAGACGATGAATGTGTTTATATGCCTGACTTAATTCTCACGCACTGCATGCATGCTTTGAAAAACTATACTGTACTCCACAAAGATAGATGATAGCTATATGTAAAACATAAATTATAATATAAAAGAACATAGGATGACTAAAATAATTGCATTTGTATTCCCTTTTATTAGGAAGCAAAGATATTATTTGTTGCCCTAGGGGTGATCATTTTCTTTAATTATTTGTTATTTATTTAGTATGTTAGTGATCATAAGAAGTAACTGAATTATTTTCAAAAAGTTTTTTTTCCAGAAGAAGTAAATTAGAATCAATTACACTAAAACTAAAATTATTTTATTTGGCAGGCATTTACAAACATTTAGCTCGTCAACTTTGGCTTTCTAGAAGTGTGCTTATGGCAGCTAGCCAACCCTGGAAGGCCATTTATAAAATCTAAAAAACAAAGAGTCATTGATTCTTTTTTCTTTTCTTTTTTCTTTTTTTTTTTTTAAGAGAGAGAAATTGTTGCTATAAAGTGTGCGCACTTCCTGAAGAGACAGAGAGTGGCAGAGAGAGAGAAAGTGAGAAATCGCCCACAGGGGAGATGGCCACGCTGCAATTCCTTTTCCTCCTGTCTCAGGATTTGGGGCATGCATGCACATGTGCCTAGTGTGAGTTTCAAGTCACCAGGTCCGAGACCCAAATGGCAGTTGGCCACGTGGGAGTCCAGTGACATACCAGATCCCTTTATCGTAAAACCTGAGCTGACAAACCCCACCTTCTCAAGCACCTGGAAAAGGGGAATGTGAAGACATTAAGGGAATGGGTACTGTTCAAAAAGGAATGCCCCACAAATGTTACCATGGCAAAACTGGAAGAGTCTACAATGTTACCCAGCATGCTGTTGGCATTGTTGTGAACAAGTTAAGGGCAAGATTCTTGCCAAAAGAATCAATGTGCGTATTGAGCATATTAAACATTCTAAGAGCAGAGATAGCTTCCTAAAACATGTGAAAGAAAATGACCAGAAAAAGAGAGAAGCCAAAGAGAGGTACCTGGGTTCAACTAAAGCACCAGCCTGCTCCACCCAGAGAAGCACACTTTGTGAGAACCAATGGAAAAGAGCCTGAGCTACTGGAACCTATTCCCTATGAACTCATGGCTTGATGGGTGTTAAAAATAAACTAATCTGTGGTCTATACAAAAAGAAATGTTAAGACCAATGTCATGTTCTCTTTGTTAAAAATTTTGCCAGAGGGCACATGCACTTAACTGAGAGAGACAGAGAGAAGGTGAAGAGAAGCCCTACCCCCACCTCCATGGGGAAAGGTCACACCACAATCCCTTCATCTCCATTTCTCCATCTTTTTGGGATTTGAGGTATGTACACATACACACCTGGCATGTTTTTCAAGCCACCAGGGCTAGAATTTGAACTTTATGGCTGGCTATGAGATATCCGGCTCCTTTAACCATCAGGCTATGGGGTTGGCCCATCATGTTCTCTTATTATAAGGTTACCCACTTTAGTGGTAAACCAGTTGTTAGAAAGACAGTTTAACATTGAAAAGCCATGTTTACTTTGCCTCCAGCCACCACTGTTACTGGCCTGCTGCTACCTGGGCACAGTACAAGTCCACCCTGCAAGCCTTCACAGACAGATGGCCACTCGTCTACCCTCATGACTGGCACCTCCCTGCATCAGTCAAGTGGTGCAAAGATTTTTCATGGCCATTATTAAAAGACATGCTTGTAAAATTATTATAATGCAAAATCCACTCAATGATTCAGAAGTTTCATTATTGTTAGCATTTTGTAGACCCTTGTCCTGAGTTTAAATTAATTTATGAGAAAACAAAACCATTATTCTATTGCTAACATACCCCTCCAAAATTTCCTTGATTAGAATTTAATATTATGTTCTTTTCCTATATGGGTAGTAGTATAAATGTTCAAACATTTCTGTATTTTACTTGAGGAAAATATATTAGAGTTATAGATAGATAGATAGATAGATCCTTTAAAAACAGACCTGTCCACTTTTTTATAAATATATGGTTCCAGAGAAAAATAAAATAAAAATATATGCTTTCTAGAATCAAAAATAAAAATTACTGTAGCTAATGAGTTTGAGTTTTTTGTCTTATCTGTCAAAAATCATAGTATTAATTTTAATGTCTCAGCATACCTACGCAATGTTAAATAAGCTTTTTAGAAATTTATAGGTTTCAATTCTTAAAACACTTAAACTTGAACATCTTTCTGTTTTGTTTTTGTTTTTATTTTTTTGATAGGTGACCAGCTGACTCAGCTAACACAATCCTGTGCCCTTTCACTCAAGCCGAGAACTCCAGACTCAATGACGGGCAAACATCCATGTGAATCCCATCCGATATTCTTTCCCAACCTTAGGACCCATTGCTTTTTTTGTTGTTGTTAATATTTTTTCCATGACTTAAAAAGATTTCACCCCAATACAGTCTTCACCCTCACCCCCATCTCAGCTCTCTTGGATCCAGTCATACAGGCCCACCATGACCAGGGAGGTCCAGGGATGTGAACCCAGGACCTAATCTACATGGGTCCAGTTGTATTACTCCAGTGCCACACTTGATGCAGGGACTCCCTGCATTTGATAAAACTTAAAGGGCATAGGTCTGGGCATGAAATTACATCCAATCTTTCCTATCCCTCAGAACACTGAAAACATCAGAAATAGGTAAAATAAAGGGCTACCTCTGGTTTATTTTGCTTCAATAGTCAGTAAGAGATTTGGTCATTATATTAATAGCTCTTCACAGCTTGATGTGTCTGTACCCTAGAGTCCTGTGAATTTGGCTATAAAAGTGGCATTTCAAGTTCACATAAACCTGTCAGCATTTTTTAGCCACTGGCCAAGCTCACATTTAACATAATGATCTATTTAGCTTACAAGGGCAGAGACAATCAAAGAAGACAGATGAAGGGCCAGTTGAAGAATCAGCGAAAACTCCGTATGTGTTGTGATTACTCTCAACTCTGCTGCATCTCCCTGACGTCCTTCTGCACATGCTGCCATGTGATGCTGGTCAGGTAAGAGGCAAGCAGGCTCAGGGGCCACAGCCACATGGTGCTATGGTGTAAAACAAACAAAGCAAAACTTGGAAAAGCTGGTTTGAAATCAGGGTCATAAAGTGCTTGGGTTTTTTGGTGCATCGCAAACTTTTTGCTTTGATGGAAGAACAGCTGGTGATTCTCAAGGATCCCAGAGTGATCGCTCTTCTCAGGGGCAGCAATGGTTTATGGCTGGGACTGGGGGTAGATCGTGGCATGAAGACTCTGTTGGAGTTACCTGTTTATCTCTTTTTTTGTATACTTCTCTCTCATGAAGGAAATACATAGAATGAGATACACAAGTAGGTGATGGTGACAAAGCCTAGAAAAGGCTATCAAGAGCTGATAACTGATAGCTGGGAGCTGCTGAAGTCATTACCGCAAGCCAATGAATTTCCTGTTTCTTAGTCAAATAAATATGAATTTTACTACATTTAAAAAGCAAAAGATTTTGTGAGTTTGGTTTCACGTTAGCCTTCTTTGTTGATAAAGTACAAGAGCAAAGTAGAAATGTTCTATGTTCCAAAGATGTTATACTAAGAAAATGTAATTAGATGCAGTTTGGCTTCTTCTGAATGTACGATCGGCAAAATAAATCAAATCCTAAATGGCAAGTTTCTGGTGAAATTGTATGGATCTTCCTCTCTTTGATTTAGACAACTAGCATTGGCCCTAGTAATTAGAATGTGTGGTCTATTAAATTGAGTTGACAGCCACAGGATCAAGAGATTCTCTTGGCCTGGATTCTTCAGTGCATTATGCCAGTAGTCTGAACAGAAATACACAGATCAGCAAGTTGGTGTGCATGATGTGTGTATGTGTGTAATGTCAGCCCAACAGACCTGCTGCTTCTGTCTGTGATCCACATTTATCAACAAAGAGGTAGCGATGGTCCCAAAGGCAACAACAGAAAAAGAAAACTCACTGAACTGAGTTTTAGAGAGGTAAATAGAACTGTGAATATCAGTGCAGGAGAAAAAAGCACATCCGGAAAATGTAGTCAGGTATATCTCTCTGCTACAGGCTGACTGCTCCTTCAAAATCCATATGTTCAGCTCCTAACCCCACAACCTCAGAGAGTGACTGTATTTTGGAGGTAGGGTCTTTAAAGAGGTTATTAAGAGAAAATGAGGTCCCATGGGTGGGCCGTAATCCAGTAAGACCGAAGTCCTCATAAGGGAGGAAGCATGGACGCAGACTGGTACAGAGGAAAGACTGCATGGAGACAAGCCAAGGAGAGAGGCCTCACAGAAACCACGCTGCTTACCGTGGTCTTGGACGTCCAGCCTCCAGAGAAATGAGGAAAGAAATTTCTGTTGTGTAAGCTGCCCACTATTGGCATCAGTATGTGTATTTTGTTATAGCATCTCTAGCAATCTAATACACTCTCCTTGACCAATGTCCTTCCATATAACCGGTGGTCCTTCCTCTGAATGCACTCAAAGGCCCTGTGTTCTTAATGACAAGTTACAAGCAGTAGTCTGGGTGATTTAAAGAGTAAGGAGCGGTACCAAAAGCAGGTGAGAGACACATCTTTTCTTTCTACATTTTCCATAACCCATAAAAATTGCCTTTCTGAATTCATAGAAAACAGAGATCAAGTTGTTGTTACACAAATACCTTTTCTTCATTAGTCTTTTCTAAATGTTCTCTTATCACAAGTCAGTCAGACTCCAGTTAGCAGCTCACAATTTTAATAGGGGAGAGACATTTTTAACACATCCCTCTCAAGAAACAAGAATGTGTTTCTGAAATTAGAAATGAGTCCTAGAGTCTATGTAACACCCTGGGCAACACAATTATTTCTGTTTTAGCAACACGAAAGAGCCCTCTTTTAAAAAATTACAAAGTATTTACAAATATAACCAAGTCAAATGAAAAACACAAAGATTTTTTTTCTTCCGAAGTCTGTGACGCAATGGAATTTCATTACCAGGCATTTTTCTCTCTTAGGGAAGATCTAAATTACATATGTACAGTTCTGAACGACAGTAATCTCCTTCATAGCAAAATATGCCTACATAAATTCTATGGCACTACATCGTTTGAGGGGTTTAGTAACATTGTTATAGAAATTATGTGCATAACAAATGCAAAGCTAATCAACAGGCCAACAGAGGAGGTAAATTTGTCTTTTGTTCTCAATCGTAAACAATGGCAAAAGAAGTTCAGATTCAAACATCTATCTTTTTTAATAATTTTCAGCAGAATGCAATTTTGGTTGGCTAACCCAACTAACATTCAAGTTCATTATCCTTTTCCTGTTTTCACTGGATCTTTCTGATCTTCCATTTCCGTCTCCCTTACCACTCACTCGGGGGAGAATGTGCTACACAATGAGATGAAAAGAAACATCTGCAGTGTCAGGAACTGGATGGTTTCTAGGGAAGTGATTGAATTCTTAGTAAAAGAAATTGATAGGATGGCACTATCCCTTTTGCTTTTTTCCCCTCTTCAATATGCAGGTGATTCTTGAAGCTGTGCAGTGCAGCCTTCTTGTGATTAAGAGGCAATGTGCACAGATGGAAATTATTAACATATGAAAGATGGGAAGAAGGGGGGGGTGCATATCAGTCTTGATGACGTTGTCGAAAAACGCTAGCAACCGTTTGCCTCCAGACTTCCTTCTATCGGAGAAAAATAAATCCCTGTTAATTTAAGGCATCGTTAACAAGATAGTCTGCTACTTTCAACTGAAATTGTCCCCATCTCATTATTGTCCCCAATTGCAGTAGTGTCTCTCTTATCTGTTGTTTCATTTTCCTGGATTTCAGTTACCTGAACCCAACTGCTGTCTGGAAATAGGTGATAGAGTACAATAAGATATTTTGAGAGGGAGAGAGATCACATTTGCACAGCTTTTATTGCAGTATATTATTATAGTTATTCTATTTTATTAGTCATTATTGCTGTTAATCTCCTACCATGCCTAATTTGTAAGTTGAGCTTTATCACACGTGTGTACATATAGAGAGAAACACGACGAACACAGGGTTTTATACTATTCATGGTTTTGGGTGCCTGCCAGGGGTGTTGGGATGCGCCCTCTGCATCAACACGACTTCTGGGCTAGCTCTCCTCCTGGCCTATAAGAGGCTGGCACATCTTCACCTGCTGTAACGTAACTGGCCATGCCCTCACTGTGCTCTAACCCCATGAATAAATGGGGACCGTGGGCTAGCTCTCCTTCTTGCTTAGTAGAGGACAGTGCGTCTTCACCTGTTGTCAGGTAATTAGCAGTGCTCTCACTGGAGAAGGCAGAAACATCTCTCCCCTGCAGCTGCGGGGCCTGGTTCTACCATGTACTTTGGCCAAGATTCATCCAGAGTTTCTCCCAACTACCTTGTTCTTTTCCTTCTGCCATGAGAAAGGCTGTCCCTTCAGTGTGTCACAGAAATGAGATGCATGGAGAAGAGGCACAGCAGCCAGTTCACGGCAACCAGCATGCAACGTAAGTGAGCTCTGGGGGTTATTTGTCACCAAAGCTTGTGACAAAGTGGACAAAACCAAAATCAATGCAGTCACAAAATGCAGCCACGTGATGCATGATATGAACAGGCATCACTCAGGGAAGAGAATTTACCACAGCTTCTTGCTATTTTACTTTGCAATGAGAATGATTTGTGTGGATCCCAGAGAAGAAACTGGAATAAAGCCATGACCTCTGACCTGCTGATGACAATGCACCTGAGAAATACATGTCCCTACAATCAACGAGATTGTTTATATTTGAGGTGTGACAGTGAAGCTAAATAATACATTGTTTTTTCTGAATGTTCTTTCTCCTTTTCATTAAATTTTTTTAAGTCTCAGCCCTTATGTCCTAGTCCCAAGGGAACAAGCAGAGGTAATAGAGATTACAAGACTGACTCTCATGTCCACTAAGAAGCTATGTGCTGAATAATAACATTTCTTAAAATGTACTCAGTAACCTAATTCTTGCAAGTTTGTAGATGTTATATGAAAAGAAATAAAACATAATCCATGATCAACTAAGTCTGAGAGACAACGGACTAAACAAATCCAAACATATTATCACCTTAAGGTTCCTCAGTGCTTCTAATGTGTTCCTGTATATTACACATTGTAAAGATGAGAATTTGACTTGCAAACCCCCTAAACTTTCTTTTGTCTCAGGACCAATTTTATTTCAGAGCCTCTCCTAGGACCAGAGTTTCACATATGGTAATTTGGAGGCCCAAGCAGTGACACAGTGGTAACACACATGCTCTTCCACATGGGAAGGTGCTTAGTTTGCATCTGGAGATCTTCCTGAGTTCACCTTCCCCATGATTCATGCAGCCATGGCTAGGGCTAGGGTGGATCACAATGTGAAGACCCTGTTGGGTGCTGTCTTTCTCTCTCTTTGTCTCTCACTGATGAGAGAAAGAATGTTTTTTTTTATTTTTTTTTAAAAAAAGATAATTTAGAACTTGACAATAGCTATAAAGAAGTGCTTGTGCAACACTAGCCTTGAAGTGACCACACACAATGCTTGTGAAACACTGCTATTGAGAAGAGACCAGCATCTGCACATGGCAGAGCTTGGGCCTATTCGTGGGGACAGTAATTCCAACTCAAGCTTGAAAAAGCTATTGACTCTTCCCACTGAAGTGGCTTTAAAAGGTCCATACAGTCCCAGACATGGTAGCACATATGGCCAAGATACTGTACCCTAAAGTTGGGACCACACAAGAGTCCCAGATTGAGTTCCCAATCTGACCTAAAAGCCTGGTATGGTTGCATGCAGCTGTAATCCCAGTGACCCGAGACGCTGAGGCAGGAGCACTGGAATACAGTGAGACTCAACCCTGTCTTTAATAACAACGACCAGAAAAAATTCATATAGCTCACAGAGAACGCTGATCATGCAGAGAGAATTCACCGTGCCAAATAATAGAATTCGAATTAGAGCAGCTGGAGAGGGAGTAGCAAGTGCCAGAACTTTGAAGTGATTTTCATAAACTAGTAAAACAGCCAACAGGAAACATCAGCCTTCAATAAAATTCAATTATAAAATCTTGCCACTGGGGCCAGCAGGTGGTGTTGTGGCTAAGGCACTGGACTCCCACATGTAGAACGCAGTTTGAGTCGTGGACTCAGTGGCTTGAAACCCATGCTGGGCACATGTGTGTGCATGCCCAAAATCCCAAGTGAAGAATGGAGGAGAAGGGATTGTGGAGTGGCCATTCCCTCTGGGGGGTGATTTCATCTTTTCTGTCTCTTTTTCTCTCTGTCTCTCTGGTGAGCACACATGCTCTATAGCAAGAATATCTCTCTCTAAAAAAAAAGAAAGAAAGAAAAGTTTAGTACTTAAAACTATTCTTTAAATAAGTATACAAGGGGATTTTATAAATTCATGGAAATTAGAATTAAAATACAAGTTTATTTGGGTGCAAAAATGTTTTGAAACCTATGTATAGCATCTTTATAAAACACATTTTTCATGAACTTTTTGAAAGCCACTCATATAATCAAAGACCAGGAGTTCTTTGTAAATAATAGGGTGATGAAGGAAAAGCAAGCAAAAAGGTCATCTCATCAGGTAATTCAGGGAGAATAGAGACCAACAGATGGACAAGGAGGAGTGTGGAAGGAAAAAGAGAGTGAGACCCCAAGCATTTGGTAAGACCAGCTCAGCAAGCCCAGACACCTTTAGTAGAGAAAGACTGGCAATTGAGACAAGGCCACAGTGGATACCCTTTGAATCGAATGTGCAGACTTCAATGATACGGATTTCATTCTGGTGAGAGTAGAAGAAGGAGGTGTCCCATTTCCACTCTTGCATCTCAAGAGAGCTCAGTGGGAGCAGAGCGATCCCAGCTCAGGTCAGATCAGGTGCAGTGTTCACCTGAGGAGGACTGTGGCAAGGTGCTGATGACAAATTAGAATGATTGTCATGGTGGAACTTCAGGTTCAAAGTCCAAGGCGATGATGAACCTGGACTACTCGAGTCACTAGCAAAAAATACAGAAAGGGAAAAGGATTCGGGCTTCTTCAGGGTAGTAGAGACAATACTCCAAGAAGGCGATGCTTCCTAATTGTGCAGAGGAGTCTCGAGGGTCCAAGTAATTGTCTGGAAACAGCTGTCTTCCTTGTTCAGATACCTTTACCAACCAAGGTTTCCTGTGCAAATGTAAATTTCCTTTACAAAAGGAAAATTTATACTTTATTATAAGCAGTCCAAGAGGAGGTAAAGAACTTTTGTTGCATTGACTTGTTCTGTTTCCTTAACCTCAAAATAATCAATATGCCAGGGGAAGGAAAAAAAAAATCAATATGCCAAAGTGGTCTATTTTGAGGCAACTGATTCTGAACCCCTTCAGAGATCACTCTGAAAGAGGGCAACAGAAGCCAGAGATATGTCCTTTTGGTTCTTTTTTTCTTTTTTTTCTTCGTGTTTTTTTTTTAATTATTTTTACATTTTTCCACAAACATTTACTTTACATATCAAAAGTAGAGAAAGACTGGCAATTGAGACAAGGCCACAGTGGATACCCTTTGAATCGAATGTGCAGACTTCAATGATACGGATTTCATTCTGGTGAGAGTAGAAGAAGGAGGTGTCCCATTTCCACTCTTGCATCTCAAGAGAGCTCAGTGGGAGCAGAGCGATCCCAGCTCAGGTCAGATCAGGTGCAGTGTTCACCTGAGGAGGACTGTGGCAAGGTGCTGATGACAAATTAGAATGATTGTCATGGTGGAACTTCAGGTTCAAAGTCCAAGGCGATGATGAACCTGGACTACTCGAGTCACTAGCAAAAAATACAGAAAGGGAAAAGGATTCGGGCTTCTTCAGGGTAGTAGAGACAATACTCCAAGAAGGCGATGCTTCCTAATTGTGCAGAGGAGTCTCGAGGGTCCAAGTAATTGTCTGGAAACAGCTGTCTTCCTTGTTCAGATACCTTTACCAACCAAGGTTTCCTGTGCAAATGTAAATTTCCTTTACAAAAGGAAAATTTATACTTTATTATAAGCAGTCCAAGAGGAGGTAAAGAACTTTTGTTGCATTGACTTGTTCTGTTTCCTTAACCTCAAAATAATCAATATGCCAGGGGAAGGAAAAAAAAAATCAATATGCCAAAGTGGTCTATTTTGAGGCAACTGATTCTGAACCCCTTCAGAGATCACTCTGAAAGAGGGCAACAGAAGCCAGAGATATGTCCTTTTGGTTCTTTTTTTCTTTTTTTTCTTCGTGTTTTTTTTTTAATTATTTTTACATTTTTCCACAAACATTTACTTTACATATCAAAAATTTTAACTCATACTCCATAGTTCTTGACTGCTCTATTCTGAAGACTCAGAGAACTGAAGTCTTTCTAATGGTCACGGCAGATGGAGCTGCCACTAGGGGGTAGAGGACAGGAGCCACCCCAAGGTGATGAAGAACAAAGAGAAGATGGCCAGGGCTGGAGGACTTCAGGATGTCCATACAAAATGACTCTCTGCAGTAAGAGCATCATAGCATCTTCTGTGGCACTGTTAGTGGTCACATAATAGCAAAATTTCTGGTAAACGCTGTTCTTACACACCCTCCCGGGGGCTGTTGGCCTAACATTGGTGAAGCTCACTGGGTGGAGCCATCACCACCTCCTAGTGGTGGGGACTGAGGAAAGTGCTCGAGCTGCAGGGAATTTTAAAATTTAAAAAAATCAACGGAAAGTACGTTTGCTGTTTTTCTCACCCTGCACCAGCGATTCTACACGAAGTCGGTGATAAAAAATTCTCTACAGTACCTCTTCTCTGGGTCTAGAGTCTAGCTCATTGGCACACTTCCTGCTCCTGTTGTAAAAGCTGTGTTATAATACACGTCTCAGCATTTTCCGTGCTGACGTGTTCAACGTGCAGTACTGCGGCACTAAGGGCACTCGCTTTTCTGAACAGCCATCACCACCTGTCTCCAGAACCCTTTTCATTTTGCAAAACGGAAGCTCTGTAGTCTACATAAAATAATTCTCAGTATTCCCTCCTCCCTGGTAACCGGCGTGCTGTTTTTGTCTGTGTGACTTTAGCTGCTCTAGGTACGTCATGTAAACGCGATCATACAATATTTGTCCTTTTTTGACTTGCCTATTTCATTTAGCATGAGAACCTCAACATTCACCCACATAGTGTCATGTGCCAAAATGGCCTTTTTTAAAGGCTGAATACTATTCCATTATATACACACAGACACACACACACACACACACACACACCACATTTTGTGTATTAGTTCATCTTTTGATGGATACCAAGTGCTTCCTTTTGGGGGTTTTGTGAATAATGCTGCTATAAACGAGGGTGTTTAATTATCTCTTCGAGATCCTGCTTTCAAGTCTTTGGGTATATACCAAAAAGTGGAACTGCTGGGTCATATAGTATTTCTATTTTTAATTTTTGGTGGAACCGCCACACATTTGTCATAGTGGCTGTACAATTTTATGTTGGCATCAGCAGTGTTCAAGAGTTCTGAACACTTAAGAACATCCTTAAGAACATTAGTGACTTTTTGTTTTCTTGACAACAGCCATCCTGATTAATGTCAGGTGGTATCTCATTACTTTTATTTGCATTTTCCTGATGATGACTGGTGTTGAGCGTCTTTCCATGTGCTTATTGGCCAGTTGTATATCTTCTTGAGAGAAACATTTATTCTAGTCTTTTATCATTTTTTAAAATTGTGTTCTTTTTTGTGATTGTGTTTTAATAATATCTTTATATGCTTCAACTTGGCATATTTTTATTACTTATTCTTTAGTAAACATTGCATTCCATGATAGATCATTTGAAGAATTCCTCTCTATACAGTCATTTCCCAACATAGGCGAATTCAATTGCAGAAGGTCCTTTGGAAAGTACCTTTACAACAGGGAAGATCCCAGATTACTTAGGGCGAGGTTTATTTCTTTAATTACTGGGAAAACCACATTTAAATATATTCTACATGAACAGTAATAGACAGTGATTATGAAAACAAAAGGGCAAAACTTGTGTTACTTCAATTCTGCCTTTCTGTGACTAGAGTTTTTATTCTTATCTAAAATTTAAAACAGTGAACTAATGTGCTAGAAGCAACATTTTTATTGGTAAATACAAATTTTATTTTATACATAAAACATTTCAATTAATTTGAATATCTTTATGTCTGAATTTTATTTTTAATTGTTAATGAATCAAAATAAGTTCATTTTTTTCTTTTCTTTCTTCTTTTTATTTTTTCCTATAGGTCATGTGCACTCTCTAAAGAGAAAAAGACAGAGAGAGAGAGAAGGAAAGTGAGAAATCATCCCCCAAGGGACCTTGGCCACACTGCACTCTCTTCTCCCCTACTCTTTGCTTGAGAATTTGGGCATGCACACACAAGTGCCCAGTGTGATTCTAAGCCACTGGGTCCAGGACTTGAACTGTGGAGTCAGTCATGTGGAATCTAGTGACTTAACCTCCATGTCACCTGTGGACCCTAAAAAGTGTACTATTTTTAATGATGGCCTAGACTGGATCTTTTGTAGACCGTCTGATGTTGTTATATCTCCTTAATATAATTGTCTTTACTGGCATAATTATTTAAAAAAAAAAAAAGCTTACTGTCCATATTTCTTTTCTGGTCATTATTATTATGACTGTCATTTCAAGACAAATGTTTGCTTTTTTTAATTTGCTAGAGGGCGTGGGCACTCATTACAGAGTGAGAGAGAGAGAGAAAGTGAGATAGCACCCTCAGGAAGGATGGCCGAACCACAGTTCTTTCTCTCCTGTTCTCATCTCAGGGTTTTGGACACGCTTGCACACATGCCTGCTATGTTTGTCAGGCCACTGGGGTCTGAGATTCAAACCACATAGCTGTCCATGTGAGAGCTAGCTGCCTTAACCCCCACACTACTGACTGGTCCATTTCAAGGTGATGACTGAAAATTATCTTATCATATAGGGAAAAAAGGTATTATAACTGGCTCTCTCTCTGGGCCTGGCAGTGCTAGTAAAATGGTAGTACAACACTGCAATGCCGGACCCACATAGGAAGGGCCTGAGTTCACATCCTGAGGTTTCCCTGTGCACACAAAGCACACCAGTGCTTGTAGTCTGGGACAGATGAGGCTAAGGGTGGATCACGGCATGAAGATCCCATTGGGTGTTCTTGTCTCTCTGTCTCTTCCTCTGACCCCCTCTCTCGGCTTCTCTCTTTTATGGAAGAAAAAAAAAATAATAAGTAAAATGAAGTGGTCCAGTCTGATTGTCACACTTCCTAAGCGTGTCACCAGCTTCTGCATCCATCACTCATCCCTAGGCACTCCCTTTGCTGAGTCAAAGCTGGCAGAGGGTGGCTGGGATGTAGTTTGTGTGGAACTGTCCTTGTCCCAAGAAAGGAGCGTATAGTGGGCCCACTGAATAACTTCACCATGATTCAAATAATCAGTTTAGCAGAACAGCGACTTCATTAGTTTTAATATAATGAGGGGATGAGGCAAAAGAAAAACAAAGGATCAGGAGACAGCAGAAAACATCGCTGTTCTCAGAGTCTACACTGCCTGC
>NW_006159504.1:1782483-1819407 GCF_000334495.1 Tupaia belangeri chinensis | reverse complement strand
TGCTGAATTTCCTTCTTGAGCGAGGGTTTCTTACTTCGGCTATGGGTAACACTGCACAAAGCATCTTTAACTCCCAGGCACTTAGACTAGAAAGATCAGAAGAATCCAGCATAAACAGAGGAGGGTGCCAGGGCAGAGCCCAGCAGTGTGGAGAGCACCATGGGCCTGGCCAGAACGTTCCTGGTGAGCCTGTGTGGCAGTTGTTGGATGAGGAGCTGTGAACGGAGGCTGCCAGAGCCTACTTTTCTCTTCTTCTCAGCTGGCACCGAGGAGAGAACAAAAACAGTGTGTTTCCTTCTCCAGACCATCACTGCCCTTTCTATTCCACAAAAATCTTTACTGCCGAGGCTCTTAATCTTCTCTTCCTTTTAAATAAAAAGTGCTTTATACATTTAGCTTCTTTTAGATTCCGTTAAGGGAGAGCAGATGAAATCCATGCATTATCTGGGGGGAAAAATGTCATTATGCATTTGTCTATGTTTTCCTATGCAAAAATGAGTCATGACTTTTCACACAATCAAACAGATATTCTTTGATAAGTAAGAGTCCCTGGAACCTAACCCATTTTTAATCTTATACTGAAGTATAACACAATAGAAATGCGAGCAAATTCTAAAGAAAGAGCCTGATAAATTTTCACGAGGTAGAGTTACCTTATAACAACATAAGATCAACAAAAGAGAATATTATCAGTACCCTAGGAGCTCCCTTCCAGTCATTACTGTCGTAGGAGAGTAACCACTATCCTCACTTGCATCACCACCAGCTAATTTTGCCCTTATCGAACTCTATGAAGTTCTGTCTTGTGTGTTCTTATGTATCTGGGTCTTTAGGGACATTATGTATGCAAGAATTACTTTGTTGTTTGTGTTCATTTATTCTCATTCCTATATAGTATTGCACTGTAAGGATATAACACACTTTATCCAATCTGTTATTCATGGGCATTTGGGATGTTTTTAGTCTGAAGTGACTGAAAACATGGTGTTGCCATGGATATTCTTATATTTTGGAAATTTTAAATTATATATTGACATTTATATAAATGGCAAATCTCTATCTAGAAGTGAAATTGCTAGGTTATAGAATATTATATATCTTCTCTGTACATAGCATCAGAGATCCCCAAAATGGCTATACCAGTTAACACTCCCAACAGCAGCTCAGCCATGTGGTCATCAGTATCGCCTCATAGTTTACAATTTCTTCTTTTTTAAAAGAATTGTTTTATTTAACTTAATTAATTAATTAATGTTTATATTTTAATTTGAACAGAGAAGGACAGAATGAGAGAGAGAGAGAGAGAAGGAAAGAGAGAAAGCAAACCACCAGGTCCATGACTCAAACCATGATCAGCCCTGTGGGAGTCCAGCACCCTTAACAACCATGCCACCTGCTGGCCCCTGCAATTTCTTGTTGGACAATAAAGTTGAGGGGCTTTCCTTAGTTGGTTGGAACTTCAGGAGTTCTCCTGTTAAGCAAAAGATAGTTCAAATCTTTTGCCCACTTTCCTACTGAAATCTCTGTTTATTTCTTGTTGATTTTTATAGTCAGAACGAAGAATATGAATGAATCATTTGTCTGCAAAATCCTTCACATATCCATTTCTTTTATCAATCAATAATGTGTTTTAACAAACAGGAGTTCTTAATTTCAGTGTAGACCAACTTAGCAACTTTCTGGTTAGCCTTTTGTGTGTCCTATTCTAGTCTTTGCCTTCTCTAAGAATTCAACCTGCTTCTGATACCCAACTTAAAAGTAAGCCTGCTTACCAGCAGATAGTGTAATGGTTACATTGCTGGACTCCCATATAGTTGATGCTGTTTGAGTCCTGGACCCGGAGGTTTAAAACTCACACTGGGCACATGTGTGTGTGCCCAAGATCTCAGGAGAAGAACGAACAATGAAGGGGAGAAGCGATTATGGGAAGAATCACTCCATGGGAGTGATTTCTTGCTTTCTGTCTCTCTGTGTCTCTTTGTCTTTCCAGTGAATACACACAACCTATAGCAAAGGTCTCTCTTAAAAAAAAAAAAAGTAGGCCCTCTAATCTTATCCTGGTGGCCTGATAGAAAGTTGAACTGCAGCATTGGCCAGCCATGAGTTCAGATCCCCAGAGTGACCTGAAAACCCTCTGGACATTTGTGTATATTCTGAGGATCCTGATGAACTGGAGAACTGGAGGAAGAGGACCACAGCATGATGAAACCCTGTTGAGGGTTCATTTCCCTTTCTCTCTCACATGTACTTTATACCATGAATCAAATAAATGGTAGACAGGCAGACACAAGATAGATAAAAGTAGGCTCTCTGGCTAAGGATTAATCTATTCGGAAGCGATTGCTCCCTATGCTATCCCAACTGAATTCAGTATGCCCTCTCTTCTTTCCCGAAATACATAGATGTCAATGGTATGGTATTGGCAATGGTATCTAATTCCATGAGTTTGACTGCCTTGCTTCTTAAAGTGCGTAAAAATCCCCCAGCACAATACTCTCTATGAGAGCTCAGTCTGGTTGTCCTACTGCCACTAGACAGAGAGAAAGACTGCTCTGGACTGCCTATCCCTCCCTTTATTCTAAAAATGAATGAGTTGTTCCTAAGCCACCAGAAACTGCCAGCAGGAAAATCCCTAATCTTATTTTTTAAATATTCTTCCTTAGTCTTAAACTTGGAGATTTTGATATATAACCCTCCACACTAGACGCCAATCAAAATTTTGGTTGCATTTGTGGCCCCAAGAAAAGTGCATGACATTTGAAATCAGAAAAATTTGTGCCAACCTGCAGAATCATCATTTGCTTTTTATTGGTCATCACGGAAACTACAGTAACTTGAAGTGTCTGGATGTTCATTTTCATATCTTGTAAATGAAGGATGATCATGCCTGTTTCACAGTCTGTAGAATGCTTCAATGAGATAATTTATCTGAAAATATTTGCATATACAAAAACACACATCCACAGTAAAAGTCACCCATATATCACTGCAACAATTAGGAATCTCAAACACGTAAGTTCACCAGATTAATAATAGCAACTAACATTTATGAATTTACTATGTGTGCTGCAAGGCACTGTTACAGACATGGGCATGCTTGAGTCCCCAACAACCCCCAAGGTAGGTGCTGTTAATACACTCATTTCCAGACTAGGAAACAAGGGCACAGAAAGACTTATCAAAGATCACACAGCTAGTAAGAGCAACGGAACATTAACTCAGGAAGATGTCTGCAGAGTTTGCCTTCGTTGGGAAAGGACCCAATGCCATGGTCTTGGGCTTGATTTCCAGTGGATCCTCATTGCCCTATGGAGAGAACAATGGAAAGGAGTTGGAATTTCTGTAAACATTACTGTTTGACCACCTCAGTGAGGGATGGGGTTTCTATCACAACTACACAGAGGTGTTGTTTTAGGAGAAAGAAAGGAATTAATATATGTTGAATGGTTACATAAAGCTGTTGTTAGATGCTTTTCACCCATATGAAACTGATATTATTCTAATTCCTAGAGATAAGAAAGACTTACAAAGATTAAATGACTTGTTTACATTCAGAGTTAGAGATAGCATCAAAACTCAGGCCCAGGTCTGAGCTGCTCTTTGCCTTAAACCACCTGTCTCAGGACATTTAAGAACCTCCCAGTGGGGGGAAAGGGTTAAACTTGTTTGTATCAGAGAAAGAGAACTTAATCAGCTGCCCCTGCCACCACTGTTACATGTTACGCAATGTTAAGAACTCCTACATCTTCCACTAGAAAATGCTGCCTCTTAAATACAGAATTAAAAATGGTTATAAAGGGAAAGAAAATGTATTAGATTTTTCTCATGACAAAATGAAAATTGGTAAACTGTGAGAGGGTCATGACTGTAAAGAAAGCTTTCTGTACTAATGAGTAACCATTCATTCATGATTTCAATCATTAACAATTAGTTTTATCTGATTGTTCAGTCCATTTCTGTTCTGGGCTACTTCAGAGGTATCCTAAATTAAATTCTACACAAGTTAACATGCTTAATGAACAGTCACTCTGTAGGGGTGACTATTGGAGAATATATTAATAAGAAAAGAAAATTGTGGACACAACCAATAATTGGCAACAGACACAGTGAAAACCACATTAAGAGGATCCTACAAGCAGTGGAGTGGGTAAAACAGCTGGATCCCTCATGGCAGACTGTGTGGTTTAAGTCTTAGACCCGGTGGCTTGAGAATCATGTCGGGTGTGTGCACATGCATACCCAAAACCTCAAGAGGTGAATGGGGGAGAAGGGATTGTAGCATGGACATCTCCCCAGGGGGTGATTTCTTACTTTCCTTCTCTCTCTCTCTCTCCCTCTCTCTTTACTGAGAAAAACACATACACACACACAATAAAGATCACTGATTTATAAAGTTTTCTGCAAGATTATTAAATCTATCAGAAACATTAGCAACAAAGGCAATGAATTACCCTTTGGTTTTATAGAATTTTAAAAAAGCATAACAAAAATGAATTTTCTAGATTTCAAAAATATCTACGCTTAAGTCAAAAGCATATATCCAGAGGAGGTGTGTCCTGGCCTGTTCAGGGAAGCTATGATCTAAACTCTATCTCCTAGACTTCTGAAATAGTCAGACAAGGTAGGACAACCACCGTCCCTCTCTGTCTTTGTCTGTTTCTCTGTCTCTCTGTTGCATGCTCTCTCTCTCTTTAATTATTTTTTTTTCTATTTTTCAACCACTTCTCACCTTGGGCCTTTTCTTTCACTTGCTAATTTCAGAAACAATTTTAAAACTGAGGTATGTCCTGGTCTGTTCACACAGCACACTAGCACACAGTATGGTTTTCAATTTTTACATGTAGTATTTTTCTAGTTATTTATTCCTTTATGTTTTTTTTAACCTTACTTTCCCACTGTAAGCTTCACTCTCCACATACCGAATGTCTAGATAAGCCTAGGTGCACAGTAGCTAAGCATCTGAACACTTTTAGAGTCATTGAAATCCTCAATGTTTATTGAACCTCCTGCTTTAAGGAAGAAATTGTTTATAAGTCTGAACTCCTGATCTCTTTCTGTGAATATCACATTGCAAAGCACAGTAGAGGAGAGATTTTGTCAGAGTGACCAGAGTCACAAGAAACATGAGAAACCAAGAAAATACCTCTCCCCTAAGGGAAAAGAACAATCCCTCATCATCCATAGACAGTACAGTAGAATTCATGGAAATGTCTGACAGAGAATTCAGAACATTCATAGTGACAAAACTAAACAAAATGCAAAGAGCTGAGATATAATGAACTCCAGAATATGCAGGAGAAAAGAGACAAGTTCCAGGAGGTGTTGAAGTTCTTCCATGATCTGAAAGGGGAAATACAAGACACAAAAAATAATCAAATGGAGCTATTAGAGATGAAGTCTGCCATTCAGAACATCAAAACCACCATCAAAAGTATTAAAAGCAGATTAGTCCATGCAGAAAATCAAATCTCAGATGTTGAAGACAAAAACTCTGATCTAGAAAAAACAACCCCCCAAAAACCTGAGAAAATAACCCAGAAAAATGAGAATACTATACGAGAAATACTAGACAGTATTAAGCACCCAAACATCCAGATAATCGGTATCACAGAAGGTGAGGAAACTAATAAGGGCATTGATGATCTATTCCATGAAATCTTCGAAGAAAACTTTCCAAATCTAGAGAGGTATTCAAATATCCAGACCCCAAAAATACAAAGGATCCTTAGTAAAATCAACCCAAGAAGATCTTCCCCAAGGCACATGATAACCAGACTAGCCAAATCTATAGACAAAGAAAAGATACTAAAATTGGCGAGAGAGAAATATCGGGTTACTTATAAAGGTTATCCAATCAGGTTAACTTCAGACCCCTCATCAGAAACAATGCAAGCAAGGAAAGAATGGGAAAATATATTCAAAGTGTTAAGTGAAAAATTGTTTCAACCAAGAATACTATACCCAGCAAGATTATCTTTCATGTGGAAAGAAAACATAAAAACATTCTCAGATAAACAAGACCTGAAAGAATTTGCCAATAGCAGACCCACTCTTCAGGAAGTTCTGAAAGGGGACCAGCAGTTAGCATAATGCCTGTGTCACTGAACACCCATGTAGCGGACCGCTGTTCGAGTCTTGGAACCAGTGGCTTAAACTCACGCCGGGTGCATGTGCATGCATGCTCAAGATCCCGAGAGGAGAATGGAGGAGAAGAGATTGTGACATGGCCATCCCCCTGGGGGGGGTGATTTCTCACTTTCCATCTCTCTGTCTCTCTTGTCTTTCTGGTGAGCGCACGTGCCTTATAGCAAAAACCTCTCCAAAAAAAAAAAAAGAAGTTCTGAAAGAACTGCTCTGCCAGGAAAACTAAAGACACATACAGAAATAAGAGAATGGAAGGCAATCAAGAAAATGACAAATTTAATGCTAGGGACAAGAAATACCAATAATCACATTGAATGTTAACTTCCAGGATTTAAATGGAAAGATTGGACCACAGTAACACTGCATATGCAACAGAAGAGAGTTTGAACATAAGAATGAACTGGTAAAATAGAATTTTATAACTTTTGAGTAAAACACTACTGTTTTGTTTTGTTTTGTTTTTTACTATGCTTTGTTTTCCCAATTTTAGCATTTTACCTTCTTTCAAGTTGTTGATAAGTTCAGCATTTTGTTAAAATACTTTTCTTGTTTGTTTTTCTTTAATGGAAACAAACTTTTCCTCTTTCTTAACCCCTCTGGGATTAGAAAATATTTGGGAGTATTCTTATTTTGTGGCAAATAGTTATTTGCAGAAGTTCAATAATGCTGGTTGTGTTGAATCAGAAATTAGAAATACTCATTATTGGACAGGAATTGGACTGAAATATCATAACTAAAGATTCATCAGAAAACTATGGAACTAAGGTGGATCTCATGTAAGCCCACAGAAGCTCTTAGAAAGATGGTCTGGCACCATAAATAGTTCTGCCTGGCAGAGAGGATTAGAGAAGATACATGAGAGAATTTATAACATAAAATCACCTGGGCTTTTCCAGCCCAGCATTGTAATCAGTAGAGATTGCAAAAGAGCAACCACATCAGAGGATTATCTTGAGAAAGACTTTGAAGGAAGAAAAAGAGACTGATCTTTGCTAGCAGATGGTATATCACAGAGTACTTGGTAGGCAGGGCTGAACTGAGAAGGTTTATGTGTGACTTGTGTGCTGGGCATTTGCTTTTCAACATTTGAGTAGTTGACATGTAATTATTTTCTCAAAAATATTTAAAACCATACTGTCTCTGTTGTTACAGAGTCACAAACAAAATGATACAAAATTGTAAAAAATATTTTGAACATTACCTTTAAAATTCAGTATTTTGAAATTTTGAAAGTTTATTAACTGTCAAAAACTATGGAGCATGAGCATAAATTTTTTGACATGTAAAGTAAATACTTGTGGAAAAATGTAAAAATAAATGAAAAATAAATAAATTTGGTACAAAAAAGAAAACTATGCAATAGATTTTTTTAAATATTTGCCCCAGAATAAATCTGTACTTTAATTCAATTTTTCTACAAAAAAAACATATGTCTAGAACCACCCCAAAATAAGTTTGTATGGTTACAGATAAGATAGGTATGGTATTTTCTCTCCTTGAGCAAGGAAAGAATGCATGCATGTGGCATTTTTTATTATTTATATTGAATATTTTATATACTTAGGATGTAAACTACATAATGTTATGCAGTCATTTTATATGAATATTAACATGAATGGGAAAATATACAGTAGCACACATGGAATAAGACAATTTCTCATCATCCTTTCTATATGGCGTAGCTTCGAATCACATCAGTAGGCTAATCTCTCTTCACAATCTTGTGGCTGGGCCTGTGCAAGCCTAAACATCTCCCTCAGTAGAAAGTAGATGGTTCTTAAAAATTATAAAGTCATTTGGGAAAAAATAGTAAGTCCATTAGGAAAATTCTGTCATTTCTGGTAGCAAAACTATTTTATACCATATTTCCTGAGCATGAAAATAAATGATTCTTATTGAGTTATAGGATAATGCCCTTGTGCAATAATGGAGGAGACTTATGTTATGGATGTTCGCTATATAATAGTTCATTTCCACATGGAAATGAAGAAGGACTGCAATAAGAGTTTGCATTCAGGGGAAATTGCAGCCTTTTTGCTGCCTATTTTTCTAGCCGAGGACAAGAAATACCTCTGTGAGCACGATGGTAGTGAGGGAATGTGCCAGTCATCCATCTGTAGCCTGAAAAAGAACACGCATCAATCTGACAGGGCACTGCATCTCCATGCTATGAAGCCTGCACAGTGTCACGGCCACATTTAACGGCCCAGGCAAAGCACAAAAGGAAAGCAATCATTTTAAAACTATCAAGCACTGAAGAATGACACTGGCACCAGAATATGTGGAATGTGCTCCTAATATGCTTCCGGGTTGACAAAACAGGTCAGGTTTGGTTCACATGAGCCCTGACCTGCTGACGAGCACAACCTTCTACAGAAGCTTTTCTGAAATTGCCCTGCAATCGTTTCCTTTTTTGTTTGTTTTAGAGAGAGAGAGAGAAGCATTGTTTAAAACTATTCCAAGCATTTTATTCTGTAGCACAGGAACTACTTATTTTTTTAAAAAAAGTATGATTTACTTTTATTTATTTATTATTATTATCCAATGTAACCAGAGAAAGAGAGTGAGAAGACAAACTGCCAGGTCCAGGACTCAAACCACAGTCAGCCATGTGGGAGTCTAGCACCTTACCCACTATGCCGCTTGTCAGCCCCAGGAACTACTTATTTTAAAGGGAACAGGTAGTGATTTAAGGAGTAAAATAGGTTTGATTTGACTGCCTTTTTATTTTCAGGTGAGCATCAGCATGCTGGTAGAGGCACGGAATCCTATGCTGGCTCTGTAGCTACCACACAGGACTGCCAGCCCTCATGACCACCTGCCCTACTAAAACAGCTCCCACTGATTTCTTCGAGTGCTCAGATGGGTTCCACAAACTAACTAGACAGTGCCATCCTCCAAGTGTCTCTTCCTCCTCACCCCATCATCCTCTCCTCTGATGCAAAAAGCCAACTTTCCATCACTGCACACCATGAAAACGCTACTGGCCATACCAAAAGCTGTTTTCTGAATGTTCTAAAAATGTCAGGCCCTAACATACCAGCGGGAACAGAAGGAAATGTCTTCTCTTCCCAATCCCATGACACTGATTTTGAGTCTCACCAAGTCCCCCTAAAGAGTTTTGTGAATGCTTAGCCATTTCTGCTTGCCCAGAATAATACCATGTTTCTCATGAAAATTAGTTTAAACACCCATAATCATGGCATCTTAAACCCCATCTGTGGAATTTGAAGGGAATAATTTCCATAACATCCTTTCCATATTCTACCACTCTCAGCCCATCTACCCCAATTACAGACATTTTGATGCATGTCTCAATAGATTCAAGTAGATATCAGGTTGGGGGAGGACCACATGTGGTCTGAGAGGAGGAAGAGGATGTTTATATGGATAGTATCTCAGCTCAGCCAGACTTTAAAAGCTCCAGATGTAAGATGGGGAGATGCTAGATTTTACCCACATGCAAAGATGAAAGACTTGATTTATAGGATTATTCATCACACGTGACATTTGCCCTCTAGCCAAAGCAATACACTGTGAAGTTTAGAGCTGTTAACCAGAAATTTGGAAAATTTGGTTCCAGCCCTAGCTCTGACCCTACCTAGACTTGCATCCAGGTCACACATAAGGGCAAGCACTTTGTCTTGTCCAAAGTTCTATCTTCACAGGCTGACAATTGCTCGATTAATATTTTTATCTCCAATTTCTTTGCACTCCCTCCCATCATCCATAAATTCACAGTAACAGCTATTGTAACTTCCTAATAAGGCTGTAAAGTTAAAAGATGTATTTCATGTGGCATTTTCGCTCACTGCCTGCTTCTCATCGTGAGTTAAAACACATTCTTAATGAACACTGAGAAGCAACGCAGCATGCTACTCTCACTCCTCATTCAGGAAAATACCAGGGGCCAGCCTGTCAATCTTCAGGGGCTGAATGGTGTATAGCAACACTCTGGGAGGCTGACTCACGAAAGAGGTTTCCAGGCTTGTGTTTAGAGACCTCCCTGAGCAAGCCAAGTGCATGCAAATACCCATTATCCAGGGCTAGCTGAAGCTGAGGTGGATCATGGCATGGGGACCTTGTTGAAGGTTCTCTCTTTCTCTCTCTCTCTCTCTCTCTCTCTCTCTCTCTCTCTCTCTCTCTCACTTATCAAAGAAAGAAAGAAATTTGAAAACTTAAACATAAAAAAAGTCCTCAAAGGTTCTCCTTCAAAGGTTCCTTCACAGTTGGGACATATGAGCATCTCATCCTCAACATAATCTATACTTTTCTTCAAGCACTAACCTTCCAGAATTTTTAAATGTATTTTCTTTTTATCCCAAGTTATCTTCTGTCATCTCTCTCTGCAAAATAGCTAGTGTCACAATAGCTGAAAAGATCACACATTGCCAGTGATATGTTATCAGGTAATGGGACCTCATCAGCCTGGGTTTCCAGGTGACCACAGAGAGCAGGGTCCCCACTGGACATGCAGCAAGAGCAAGAAACAAACCTTCCTTGTGTGAAGCTGAAACTTCAGGCTCAACCTGCAATCTCAGTGTAATCTAGCCTGTCCTGGGACAATGAGGCTTGTGACAAAAAAAAAAAAAAAATTAACACTCTGTTTGGATTTTTAAATTGTTGTTAACTATTGCATGAGTTAGGAACATACTAAGCACAGTGGTCACAGTAAAACTGCCTGTATGCCCGGGCTGAGGACCCAAGACCCCAACTCTGCTCCCAGCTCACTATGTAGTAAGTGAAGTGAGAACACCTGATGAACTTCAGAGCACTCCCAGGTCTAGCATTCTATAAATGAGCTTCTGGTTTCCTGTCTAGGAAGCCACCACTATCTATAACTTTCTGTCTGCAGCACTATGCCTTTTTTAAGCTTTACAAAAATACCCATTGGTAATATTCTGGAACACGACTTATTTATATGCTTGGAGTTACACAAGGTTAACATCTCATTTACCGTCAGGTTGCTTACAAATCCCGTATTGATATGGGAGCAGATTTACCTTAGGAAGCTTTGTTTGTGTGTGTGCATGCTTTTGGAGAATGTAGTGAACATTTCTACAATTTATGCGAATTACACATACAAAAAACTTAACAGGACCCAAATTTTAAGACACCATTAGTGACTGAAACAATAAAGTGATAATTATGGGATGCAGAGTAGTTAAGAAGTAAGTGCTCTTGGAAGAAACATACATTTAAAAAGTAATGAAGCCAAGCTATCATCAAAGTAAATGGAAGACACTTTCAAGGGATTTTCCTTATGATAGGGAAGTAATCCTTTTCAATCCATAAGGCCCAGCTCTGGCTGGATTCTCATGCCATGAAGCCTACAGAGGACTTTGGAGAAATTGTATTATAACAAGGGATCATGAACGAATGTTTCTGGAAGAAGTGAGAGTCCCGAGCCTCTTTGTTTCGACATGGATTAAGTTTTCACCTCTAGTTTGGGAGGTGAGCTCCTGGCTCTTGCTCAGTTTTCACTTTAACATTTGCCCTGCCCGAAGTTCTAGTGCATGTTAACATCTCACACTTTGCCTGATTCATTCCTGACTGTCACCTAACATTGCACCGGAATCATTTTCAAATTCTCCCTTCTGAACAAACCTGTACTTATCCGATGATTGGGCACGGACACAATCAAGTCATGTTTACTCATTCATTCTTACCACTTAGACCTGTGTTTGGGAAAATGAATACCTTTCACTTTTGAAAAGTAGATAAAAATGCAAATGTGTGCAGGCTTATTTTGGCATAAAACTGATTACTGGCCTTTGGTTGAGTTACCTAAATCATAACTTGAAAAAATTATATATACACACAGAGAGAGAGAGAAAGAAAGCAGAATAGGGGACAGGTTAAAATTAATAATAAAAATATATTACCTTCTTAGCATTCATAATATATATAAACATTAACATACGTATTTACTTTATGTGAAAATGTAAATAGAAATATATATGTATACTTTCTGATGCTAATTTAGATTTTATGAAAGTCCATGTAAATGAGGAAAATAAATATAATTAAAATATTTTGAAAATCATGAGCTTTGCTTTGCCTTTCTCTCTCTGTGATCTTTTACACTGATCAGCCCGAAGCATCCATATGCGTAAGTGATCAGTATTTCTCACTGAAGGAGTTAAGAGGAAAGAACGAAGAAACATTCAGCATGTGACAAACACATGCTCTGAGAGGGGGAAGGGTTCCCCTGTCCCTTTTTCTCCTCCTTCAGCATGTTGATCCTAAAGCTAGAATACTCATACTCTTCATGTTCTCTACTTGTTCAAAGAGTTTTTTTGTGCCCATGAGGTAGAAGCCCTAAACTTGGCGTTCCAAGGTATGAGGAAAATATGATTTAGGAGAAATGAAAGAAAAACTGCACGTTTCTAAGAGTTGGTTGCAAGAAAAACAAAAAGAGGGAGAAACAAAAAGAGCATGCATCAAGCAGAGGTACCTGTTCAACTTCCCTGAGGCTCAAAGAGGGGGTGAAGTAAGCACAAAGGGAGAAACCACCAGACACAGAAGGTTCTCTGGCTTCCATTCCCTACTAGGGTTTCTGAGAAGATTCCATCTTTTTATTTTATTTATTTATTTATTTTTATTTTCTTCCGTGAGAGAGACAGAGAAACAAGCACTCTCCACAGGGCTTTCATGCCAAAATCCTCCCCCAGCCTCAGCAAGCTGGGATTACAGGCATATGTGCTTACACCTGGCATATACATTGAGGCCTTGGGATACCAACCTGGAACTTTGCCAAGTAGCTTCAACATTGTAGGGTTTTGCATCACTGCTGTGCCATCACGACTGTCCTGAGAGAATTCCATCTTCAATGGTTATGTAGCTTTTTCTAGGAAGGGAGAACCTGAGGTTTTATTCTCCCAAATATTCATTGATTTCATTATGAGACAGACTAGCCACCATGGTAATTGAGTTGTGCAGTCTGCCAGGAGGGATGTCACAGTAGGATGAATGACTGAGCAGTAAGGACTGCAAGGAGGCTGTCTGGTGTCCACACGAGAGTCATGGCCAGATTGTAGGAGAGTCTATGTATTAGGGAAAGCAAAATTGAGGAAGATCTGGGAAGCTTCCTAGGAAATGACCCTAAGGTTGCCAGTTACAAAAGTCAGTTATGGAGGCCAGCAGAGCTCCCGCAACCAGAATGACACACAGAAGCCAAAGGACATGGGGCCCAGGGCTCCCATTTCCTCTCTCTCGACCCTATGGCCAATTAAGCCTAAGATGCCATCTAGCAAAGAAGGGGTCAGAAGAGGGTTTGATAAATAAAAGAACAGAAAGAAAAGTGATGGTTTAAATCAGAATTGGAATTAGAATTAGAATTGAACATGATTCATGGTTATGGACTGAAATGTTATTGACCATTGTTGGGAACTTACTGGGAAACAGATCACCCTAAACAAATAATATTTCCTTTAAAAGTCCAAGCTCTTATGTGACTTCAAATTTTCAAAGTACAATACTAATTAAAAGAATGTGAACTTAAAGTAGATTTAAAAGAAAATAATACATTTGTATTGAAGTTGAAGAATTACTACTTTATAAATGCAGCATAGAATAAGTAAGTTTGTTTTTATAATCACTTTCTTGCCTCTACCCAATAAGCAGAATTAAAATGTAATTTTCTGTATTTAATTTTTATTTTGTTTTTCATTGTCTTTTCTTTTTTTGATTTTAAATATTTTTTATTTCATTTTCTTTTATACATTCAATAACGTTATCTAGCTTACAAAGTGAATATTCCAACATGTGAACATTTCTCCCTAGTTCAGTTGATAATACTACAAAATTATCTTCAACAGATAATACATTTCTTTGTGCCATTAATGCTTTGCCTCTCTATTTTTCTTCTAAATGTCCTTCCTCAGACTACTCTTTCACACACACTATATCTGGTATTCACATCCATTTACTGTGTTTCTATATCCTTTAGTCAAACAGTTTCTGTCATAGAGTGCAGACACTCAATATATATGTCCCCACTTAATTTTCTGTATTTAAAAAATTTTTATTTTTATATATTGTGCTAGACCATATAAGAGAACTTCAAAAGATTCATGGAAAATGGAAAATACAAATATATTTTGATACAAAAAAATGGATATCCATGAATACTGAATACTTCTTTTTTTCTTCTTTTTTCTTTTTCTTTCTTTCTTTTTTTTTTTTTTTTTGGAGAGGTTTTCGCTATAGGGCACGTGCACTCGCCAGACAGACAGAGAGAGAGCCATAGAGACAGAAAGCGAGAAATCACCCCCCAGGGGGGATGGTCACGCCGCAATCCCTTCTCCTCCATTCTCCTCTCGGGATCTTGGGCATGCACGCACACGCGCCCGGGATGCGAACCGCGGTCGACTACGTGAGAGTCCAGCGACATAGCAGTTACACTAACTGCTGGTTCCCCCATGAATACTTTTTTATAATATGCATTTTCCTTGAACTTTTTGAAGATTCTACATTTTAATATTAAAAAGCACTACATGCACTTCTTAAATGAAGTTTATGCAACCAATCTCAATGTACTAAAATATGCAAATATGATTTGCTTTGGCCAATAAAACGTGAGGAGAAAGTGACATCTCTCACTTCTGTGAAAAAAAAAAAAAAAGTAGCCTTAAGTGATTAAAGAATAGCTTAACAAAAGTTGCGTAACCATCTTACGGATGTGACAATCTCAGAAAGTACACATTCCCAAAAAGTTCCTGAACAAATAACCAACACCGACAAGTCACCCTCGAAAAATGACTTCTCAAAATGGTAACCAGTCACTAGCCCTTTGCTCTTTTTTACTTCCGGGTTCTCCCTCCTCAGGACATTTGGCGGGCCTTTTTCACTGACTTGTCCTGAGCCAATGCCTTAGTAGCTAATAAGAGAATAATAAAACTGAGGATGTCCATGAAGATTGTGCACCAGATAGTATTCTGCCAATGAGGAACCAGGGAAAGGACTTAACGCACTAGGGAATAAACTGCTTGTAACCTATTCGAGCATGCCTGCCCATTAGCTACCCAATCTTGCAAGACCACCATTAAAGTTTTGCTTCCCTGGACCTCATGTCTCCGATGTCCATTGGCTTGCATCAGACTGGTGAGTACATTTTTCACAGATCTGGAAATACAGATCTTTAAGAGCCAGTCCACGGTCTGCCCTTTGGGATGTTCTCACTGACAAAACCACTTCTCTAATTGTCTGACACCAGCCAGGTGTCCTACAATGTAACTCAGTTCTGATTCTAATGACTCAAAGGTAATGCAGAACCTGCAGCTTAAGGAGTCTTGAGTCCACAAGACTTTCCCCACTTCAAATGCCAGCAAAAATGCCAGGGCATCTGAGCTTCTGATCAACCAGCTATAAATCAGTGTTCCAATGACCTCTTCCTCAGGTTCAGCAATTTGCTAGAAAAAATTTTAGCACAAAACTCAGAGAAACAATTTCCCCACATTTACTGCTTTATTGCATGAGAGAGAAGCCATGTGAGAGAAGCCATGCGAGAGAAACCATGCACCGGCAAGGTGGGGAGGAGGTGGGTCAGTGCAGACTCTCTTGCCCTCCCAGGTACACAACCATCATAGCACCTCCATGGACTTTGCTCATACCCATTTTGTGCAATCACATTTCTACACTCGTGTCCCTGCTTCATTGAACCTTAGCATAAAATCAGGTAGCTCTTAAAGATCTGTATTTCCAGATCTGTGAAAAATGTACTCACCAGTCTGATGCCAGCCAATGGACATTGGAGACATGAGGTCCAGGGAGAATAAATATGTTTTTCTTGTAAAAAAAATTTTCTTATAATAAAAATATGGGAATAAATCATACATTGGAATTTTAGAGTTACTCAGAGTGGGAGGGAGGGAATAGAGTGGAGAGAACAGGAAGAGAAATAAGAGTTCTTTTAGTTTGTCTTATTTTGTATATTTTATTCTAAAACAATGTAAATCGTAATGCATGATTTAAAAAGAAATTAGAAATACAACCTTTGGAAGTCAGAAGTAAAATGAGCTTCACTCTAAATATTGCTAAATATTGACAAATTATCTTTCAAAGGTATTGTACAATTTTACATTACACAGAAATTTCTCCATCTTGCTTTTCACATTAAGAATATATTTTAGGGGCCAGCAGGTTGCATGGTGGTTGAGGCACTGCATTCCAACATGGCCCACCATAGTCTGAGTCCTAGTCCTGGCACCTTGAAAATCATGCTATGTGCATGTGTGTACATGCCCAAAACCCCAAGAGGGGGAATGGAGGAGAATGGCATGACCATCCCCCCTCAGGGGTGATATCTCACTTTTTCTCTGATATGATGGTTAAGGTGCTCGATTCCACATGGCCTACTGAGTGTTTTGAGGCTAAGACTTAGCAGCTTGAAAAGCATGCCAGGCACCTGTGTGTGCCCAAAGTTCTAAGAGGAGAATGGAAAAGAAGGGGCTACTGTGTGGCCATCGCCCCTGGGAGTGATTTCTCACTTTCTCTCTCTCTGACAAGCATTCATTCCCTATAGCAAAAAGTATAACAAAGTAAAAATAAAGATACACACTACTCCGATATATAAATATGCCACAGTTCATTTAATCAGAACCCTATTAGGTCTAAAGTTAAATGCTGATCTAATTTTGCTAAATATTGACAAATTATCTTTCAAAGGTATTGTACAATTATGCAATCATACCAGCAAAGTATGAGGTTTCCTGTTTTTACACAATCTACCAACAGATTATTTTTGTCTTTTGGCGTTCTGCAATCTGATAAGTGAGAAAATGTATCCCATAGTGGTTTTAATTTGCATTTTTTCTATTATGAACAATGCTTTCCATATGGCTAAGAGCCATTTACATCTTGTTTTCCCTGAATTGAGTATTCCTGCTTAGCTCATTTTTTTTTCATTATGTTTATTGGCTTTTTTTCTTCAATCTCCAGAAGATTTTACATATTAAGATTATTCATCTTTTGTGAATATGTTACAAAAATTTTAAGGGGTGTTATTTTTCTTTTTACTTTGCTTATATGCCTATTACTGTTTTGACAAGAATCCAATCATCACACTACAGTTTTGGGGGTTTGTTTTGCTTGTTATGTAATTATGACTTTGCTGTTTTATGGCATTGAATGTAATACACATGTGTGCTTGATAGTCTGTTTTGAGCAATGAGGATTTTCTTTTCTTTAGCAAGAGATTTTTGCTATTGGGTGCATGCAATCTCCAGAGACACAAGAGAGAGACAGAGAGAGAAAATGAGATCTCACCACCCAGGGGAGATGACCACGCCACAATCCCTTCTCCTCCATTCTCTTCTCAGGATTTTGGACGGGCACACACACGTTCCCAGTTTCAAGCCTGGGTCTAGAACTTGAACCGTGGCCCACCATGTGTAAGTCCACTGCCTTAACCACTACACTACCTGCTGGCCCTGCTAATGAGGATTTTTAAAATGTAATCAGTCTTTTAATGTAATTGGTCTTTAATGTTATCAGTCTTTTCCCCTAATGGTTTGAATTGAATCATGCTTAAGAAAGTTCCTTAGTACTGTTATGGAGAAATATATCTATATTACCTATAATATAGAAGAAATATAGAAATTCATCTGTATTATTTGCTTGCAGCCATATTTTTACATGTAAATATCAGATATATTTGCGATTTGCATGGAGTTCCATATGAGAGATAGATTTTTTTTAACAGTACAGCTTTTCAGTAACCCAAAGGCACATATTAAAAGTCCATCTATTATCCATTTCTTTGAGATTTTTGCCTTTGCTGAATTTCAAAATGACTTACAGAGAATGGAAGGTTCCAACCTATTGCTCTTCTACAAAGTTTCCCTGCTATTCTTATTTTCCTATAGGGAAAAAAAAAAGCCTGATTGTATTTTTATGAAGATTATATTAAATATATAAGTCACTTCCAGGAATACCTGATATCTTCAAGATGTTGCAACTCCTATTCATAAACATGGTATGTCTTTTCATTTATTCAGTTCTAATTTTGTGTCTTTCTAGGGTGCTTTATAGTTTTCCAAAGGAAATTTAGATATTACTAAAGTTAATGTCATGCTACTCTTTTTCTATTTGTGTGCCTTAAACACAGACTTTCATTCATTTGTGTTTTCTAATTGGTTTGTATTTGAATATATGAATATAAGAAACTTTTAGCAATACACTACTTGATAAAATTTTGTTACTAAATTATTACTATTTAAAATAACTGTTCCTTTTACTCTTTGAATTTTCCAAATATATAATCATATCATCTACACCAAAAGACAGCTTTACCTTCTCCTTTCTAATTTTTATGCCTTTAACTGCACTATTTTTATCTAATTGCATTAAGTAATTATTCTCGTACGTCAAGTAAACTAAGAGATAGTAAGCATCCTTACCGTTTTCCTAACTTTAACAGGAAAACTTCTGGCATTTCTCCATTAAGTAAAAATTAAACTTTTGGGATGAAATACACACATACCATGCATGTAATAAGCTAAGGAATCATCCATTATTTTCTACTTTATTTAGCATTTCTCAGATGAATGGGTATTGGATTTTGACAAGGGTATTTTCTTCATCTGTAAGAGACAATCATATTAGTTTGTTCCTGGACTGAAATAACACTTTGGGTTATGCAAGTACATCACTTCATATTGATCTGTCTTTGCTTTTCTCAAATAAACCTTACTAGATGATAGTTTCTTTATTTTAATAAAGTGCTATTGGATTGCATTTGCTGATGCCTTAAGATTTTGCATCTAGGGACCAGCAGATGATGGAATGGTTACATTGCTGGATTCTGCATGGCTGACTGCAGTTTGAGTCCCAGACTCAGCAGCTTGAAACTCATGTTGGGCGCGTGCATGTGTATGTCCAAAATACCAAGAGGACAGTGGAGGAGAAGGTATTGTGGCATGGCCATCTCCCCTGGTAGGGGGTGATTTCTCACTTTCTGTTTCTCTGTCTCTCTGGAAAATGCATGTACTCTATAGCAAGAATCTCTCTAAAAAAATTTTTAAAATACTGGGGCCACCAGGTGGCATGGTGGTTAAGGGCTCTGGACTCCCACATGGTTGACCACGGTTCTAGTCCCAGACTTGGTAGCTTGCTTTCTCATTTCTCTCTCTCTCTTTCTCTTTCTCTCTCTCTCCTTTCTCACTCTGTCCCTCCCTGGTCAAATTAAAATAAATAAGTACATAAATAAAGTCCAATAAAATAATTCTCTTAAAAAGAATAGGCCAGATGCCAGGCTGCCTGTGACTGCAGGGCCTATGGCCAGACCTGTGACTCATCCCCTCCCCCACTCGCCTTTGGACTTCAAGTTTGTGTCTTGAGACTTTAAGATGAACTTGTGCCCCTCCCTACTCCATCCAGAGACCTGTTCAAGTAAAATGCCTTCCTGGACACCAGGCCACCTGTGGCTGCAGGGCCTAACAGCTCGGACCAATGCCTCATCCCCTCTCCCACTCACCTTTAGACTTCAGGTTTATGTCTTGGGACTCTAAGATGAATTTGTGCCCCTTCCCATCCATCCAGAGACCGGTTCAAGCAAAAAGCCTTACCGGACACCAGGCCACCTGTGGCTGCAAGGCCTAAAGGCTAGGACCCATGGCTCATTCCCTTCCCCACTTGCCTTTGAACTCTCAAGGCTTTGGTGTTTTGGATAACGCATGGCATGCAATGCATCACCCCTCAATCTTTTCTTTGCTCCTGAGGCAAAGCTCAGCAGTTCAGTTTTAGGCACACCTGTTCTTTAGAAACAGGGAGGACTTTGGGTCACCAGGACTTATGATAACAGTGCAGGGTGCTGGTGAGCAGCAGGGAGGCAGAGCAAAAGAGAGATCACCAACTTTCTATTGCTGCACACCTTTGAACACTCTGAGATATCTTGAATAATTTAGGAAGGAACATATAGATAACCATGTGACTAGGAATAATCACAGAGGCACAAGAAATATGAGCAACCAACAAAATGTGTCTTGCCCAGAGGAAAACATTAATTCCACATCACCCACAGACAACACAATGGAAGTCATGGACGTGTCGGATAAGCAATTCAGGATATTTGTAGTGACCAAACTAATTGAGATGCAAGAGAAAAGAGACAATGAGCTCCAGGAGATGAGGAAGTCCTTTCACAATTTGAAAGAAGAAACAGACACGTTTAAAAAAATGAATCAAACGGAACCGTTAGGGATGAAGAATGTGATACAGGAAATTAAAACTTCCCGCGAAAGTATTAAAAGTAAATTAGATCACGTAGAAGATCAAATATCAAATGTAGAAGACAAAAACTTTGACCTAAAAAAGAATATCGAAAAGATTGAGAAAACAAGAAAGAAAACTAAGGATAACATACGAGAAATACAGGATCCCATCAAGTGTCCCAACATCTGGATAATTGGTATCCTAGAAGAGGAAGAAAATAATGAGGGCATTGATATTTTATTTCATGAAATCCTGGAAGAAAACTTTCCAAACCTAGAGAGTCATTTAAATATTCAGACCCAAGAAATATATAGGACCCCAAATAGAATCAACCCAAGAACATCCTCTCCAAGGCACATCATAGCCAGATTGGCCAAAACCACAAAGACAAGATACTAAAATTGGCAAGAGGGAAACATCAAGTTACTTACAAAGGTCATCCCATCAGGCTAACATCAGACCATTCATTAACAACACAGGCAAAGAAAGAATGGGGAAATACAGTCAAAGTGTTAAATGAAAAACAATTTCAACCAAGAATATTATACCTGGCAAGATTATCCTTCATATGGGAAAAAAGATTAAAAAAAAATTCTAAGATAAACAAAACCTGAAAGAACTTACCAGCTCCAGATCAGCTCTTCAAGAGGTTCTGAGGGGAATGCTATACCAGGAAAACTGTCAGAAAAATCTGACAGTTATAAGAGAACAAAAATTAACCAAGTAATGTTCTTATCATTAAATGATAGGAACAGGTTCAGAAATATTGATAATAATAGTGAATGTTAATGGATTAAATTCTCCAATTAAAAAACACAGACTGGTTGAATGGATAAAATAACAGAAACCCTCTATCTGTTGCCTACAAGAAATGCACCTATGGATAAAGACATACATAAACTAAAAATGAAGGGCTGGAAGAAAATATTCCATGCAAATAGAAATCAAAAAAGGGCTGGAATTGCAATACTGCTTTTAGACAACATAGGCTTTAAGACAAAGTCTGTAAAAAGAGACAAGGGCTTTATATGATAGTAAATGGGTTTATTCGGCAAGAAGACATAACACTTATAAATATCTATGTACCCAATTCGGGAGCACCTAAATATGTGAAAAAAAGATTGCTAGAGCTGAAAGGAAACATAGGGTGCTATCTATAATTGTTGGGGATCTTAACATCCCATTAACTCCTTTAGACAGATCTAGACCAAAAATAAATGGAGAGATACAGGATCTAAATGATACTATAAATTGAATGGACTTGATAGACATCTATAGAACTTTCCACCCTACAACCACAAATATATACTTTTTTCTCATCCCAGAATGGAAACTTTTCAGACTGACCATATGATAGGACACTAATCAACTATATACAGCATCTTCTCTGACCATGATGGAATTAAACTCGATATTAATTTAGAGAAACACCCTGAAAAATACATAAACACATGAAAACTAAACAACCTTCTGAATGAAGGTTGTTTAACTACTGAAGAAATTAAGTCTGAAATCAAAAAATTTATGGAAACAAATGATAATGATACACGAGTTTCCATAATCTATGGGACATGGCAAAAGCAGTCATAAGAGGAAAATTCATAGCATTAGTGTGCATAAAAAAGGATAGAAAGGTGACAAATAGACAACGTAACATCATGCCTCAAGGAATGTGAAAAACGACAACAACAAAAATGCTAGGCAAACAGAAATCATAAAGATTCGAGCAGAAATAAATGAAATAGAAAATAAACAAACTATATAGAACATAAATGAAAACAAAACCTGGTTCTTTGAAAAGATTAATAAGATAGACACACATTTAGCTAGACTGATAAAAAGGAAGAAAGAAAGAAACCAGATAAATCAAATACATGATGAAACAGTCAACATTAAAAACAGACACAGTAGAAATACAAAACATCACTAGAGGATACTATGAGTGACTATATGCCAACAAACAAGAGGACATGAAGGAGATGGACAAATTCCTGGATCCATATAATCTACTAAAATTGAAACAGGAGGACATAGAAAACCTGAATAGACTCATAACAAGCCATGAGATTGAATCAGTCATGAATAACCTCCCAACAACAACAACAAAAAAGCCCAGGTCCAAATGGCTTCACTTCTGAATTTTACAAAACTTTAAAGGAAGAGTTAATACCTATCTTACTCAAATTATTTCTAAAGATCCAAAAGGAAAGAAACCTTCCAAATTCATTTTATGAGACCTCCATCATCCTCATTCTCAAAACAGATAAGGATATGCCAAAAAAGGAAAACTACAGACCAATATCTCTGATGAATATAGATGCAAAAAAAATTTCTCAACAAGATACTTGCAAATTATATCCAACTATATATAACAATGATTATTCATTATGACCAGGTAACTTTATACCAGGGATGCAAGGGTGGTTTAACATATGCAAGACCATAAATACAATACACCATATTAACAGAAAGAAAGATAAAAACCATATGATCATTTCAATTGATGTAGAGAAAGCATTTCATAAAATATAACATCCTTTCCTCATTAAGAATATCAGTAAGATTGGTATACAAGAGTCATTTCATAACACAATAAAACCCATATATGAAAAGCTTATAGCTAACATTATATCGAATGGGGAAAAGCCAAAACCTTTTCCACTAAAAACTGGTACTAGGCAAGGCTGCCACTACTTTTTAAAATAGTGCTGGAAGTCTTAGCCAATGCAATCAGAAAAGAGAATAATATAAAATACATTCAAATAGGCAAAGAAGAGTTGAAAATATCTTTACTTGTAGATGACATGGTGGTATACTTAGAGGAGCCAAAGATTTCCATAAAAAAGAAAAAAAAAAAACTTCTCAAAGTAATAAATGAATACAATAAAGTGGCAGGATACAAAATCAACATCCAAAAATCTATGCCATTTGTATATATGTATGAAAACGTGAATGAAGTAGAGCTGAAGAAAGGAATTCCTGGTTTTGGGGGTGGGGGTTGGTTTTTATCTTTTTGGTTTTTTGGTTGTTTTTTTTTTTTTTCTTTTAGAGATTTTTGCTATAGGGCACATATGCTCACCAGAAAGACAAAGAGAGACAGAGAGACAGAAAGTGAGAAATCACCCCCTAGAAGGAATGGGCACACTGCAATCCCTTCTCCTCCATTCTCCTCTCGGGATCTTGGGGACACACACACACACGCCCAGTGTGAGTTTAAGCCACCAGGTCCAGGACTCAAACTGCAGTTGACTACATGGGAGTCCAGTGACATAGCTTTTATGCCAACTGCTGGTCCCAGAAAGGAATTCCTTTTACCAAAGCCACAAAATATATAAGATACCTAGGGATAAATCTAACTAAGGAAGTCAAAGACCTTTACAAAGAAAACTATGAAAATATTTTATAATATACTAAAAATGACATTAAAAAGTGGAAGGACACCCCATGTTCCTAGATTGAAAGAATTAACATAATCAAAATTGCAATTCTACCCAAGTTAATCAACATATTGAACACAATTCCAATAAAAATACTGGAGTCATTCTTCACAGATCTAGAAAGGGCAATCATAGAATTTGTCTAGAATCATAAAAGACCTCATATTGCCAAACCAACTCTGCACAAGAAGAGTGGAGTAGATGGCCTATTACTCCCTGACCCCAAGATATACTATAAAGCTGCGCTAATCAAAACAGCATGGTATTGGCACAAAAACAGACAGGTAGACCAATGGAATAGAATAGAGACCCCAGAAATAAGCTTACAGCTGATTGATTTTTTTTTTTTACAAAAAATACCAGTCAATCCATTGGGAAAAGGAAAACCTCTTTAGCAAATGGTGCTGGAAAAACTGGGTATCCACTTGCAGAAAGATGAAACTGAAACCCCATCTTTCACCATTAACAAAAATCAACTCAAAATGGATCCAAGATCTAAATCAAAGACCTCAAACTATAAAACTACTGGTAGAAATTATTGGAGAAACTCTGGGAGACATTGCGGTAAGCAAAGACTAATTAAATAAGATTCCCAAAGCACAAGCAATGATCCCTAAAATAGACTAGTGGGACTATACCAGATTAAGAAGTTTCTGCACAGCAAAGGACACTGTAATTACAGTAATTAATTTGAATAAACAGCCCTCAGAAAGGGAGAATATTTTTGTAAAATATGCCTCAGACGAGGGACTGATAACCAGAATACACAAGAAAAAAGCAAGTGGCCTTATCAAAAAAAAAAAAAAAAAAAAAAAAAAGACAAAAGACTAACCCAGTTACAAGGTGGGAAAATGAAAAATGAGCTGACAAAAAAAATCTCTCTAAGAAAGGCATATGAACATCCAAACGCATCTTAGGAAATGCCTAACATCCCTCATCATGAGAGAGCTATGGATTAAAACCACAATGAGATACCACCTAACCCCTGTCAGAATGGTGAAGATTAAAAATACAAAAAGCAGTAAGTGTCAGCGGGGATATGGTAAAAGGGAACTTTCCTACACTGTTGGTGGGAATGTAAACTGTTTCAGCCACTGTGGAAAACAATATGGAGAATCCTCAAAGATCTACAAATAGAACTACCATTTGATCCAGCAATCCCACTTCTGGGTATGTACCAAAATGACAGGAGAACGTTCAGTCAGAAAAGTGCTTGCACATCAATGTTTATTGCAGCATTATTCACAATTGCAAGACATGGAACCAACCCAAATGCCCATGAACAGATGAATGGATTGGAAAGTGTGGGATACATCTCTATGGAATACTATTCAGTAATAAAAAACAAGACACTGGCATCTGATAGCCATGAACAGATGAATGGATTGGAAAGTGTGGGATACATCTCTATGGAATACTATTCAGTAATAAAAAACAAGACACTGGCATCTGATAGAAAGTGGTCAAATAATTTATTGCTAAGTGAAACAAGTTAAGTTATGAAAGAAAGATATTGTATGTATCCACTTAATATATATTGACTATCAACACTTTATGGCAGAAACTGAAATACTGAAAGGCATAAAAACAATGAAAATAGTTATGAATGCTGAAGACAGTGTAGAAGGGATGGGGGGAAAAGAGAAGACTATACAGAAGGAACTCGGCAGAAAAAAACAAAGGCATGACATTAGTGGGACACAAAAATTATTTATTACCTCTTGATAATAACATGTATAGTATTATCAACTGGACTAGTCTGAGAAGTATTTCATGTTGGATAAATTCTTTTTACCAACCAAATGATATACAGTGATCAATTGTTTAAAAAATAATGAGAATAATAATAATAATAATCTGAAAAAAGAATGATAAAAAGCTGTTTGATGATGATGTGGATAGTAATGACTTTGTCTTGACTGATAGGCATGGTAATAATGCTGGCAAAAGAAATGTAATGCATTGTAAAGATATATGTGTTTCAATTTAATATAAAAAAGATAATGATAATAAATTAAATTTAAAAATAAATAAGTAAAAATAAAATAAAATAATTTTTTAAAGATTTTATATCTATACAAATAAGCATAATTGGATCATTATTGTCCTTGTATTTTTTGTCAAACTGAGAGAACAAAGTTATCTCGCTTTCTAGTAAAAAGAATTAGAAATTTTCTTTTCTTTCTGTCTGTTGTTTTTTTTTTTTGGTATTCTAGCTTGAGTAGAATTGGGATTATCTTCTTCTTAACAGTTCCGAATATATACTTAATAAATCATCCAGGAATGGGGGAACTTTTTGACAAATTTCTTCATTGTTCTATCATACTTAGCTCACCTATGGTCTCTAGCTGTAAGTTATATTTTTCTTTAGGATTAATGATTGATTTCACTTATGTTTTCATAAGATTTGCTGGAAACTTAGCAAAGGTGATAACACTGAGGCTTGAGAAGCACCTGTGCATTGAGGCTTGCTCCCTTTCTGTAGTGAAAATGTTATAACCACCATGTTAATGAGCCTCAGTTCCTGAGCTGGAGGATGAAAGGTCATAGGGAAAAGCAGCAAGAGATGCAACCCATTGGAAAGTCAACAGACAAGTGAATAAAGACATCTTAGGTCATTCAAACTCCAGCTGACACAGGGAGCACAACAAAGACTGGCCCAGAGCCCAGGCAGTGGCAGTGCACTTACATCCATATAGAAAAGTCTTGGGTTTTCACCCCCAGACTTCCCTGAGCATGCCAAGGAATCTGGGCATCTGGGCTTGCTAAGGGTGGAGGGTAGACTATAATGTGAAAACCCTGTGGGGTGGAAAATACCTGAATCAATCTCTCTCTCTCTCTCTCTCTCTCTCTCTCTCTCTCTCTCTCTCTCTCTCTCTCTTTCTCTCTCTCTCTCTCTCACACTCTCTCTCAAAAAAAAAAAAAAATAAATGAGCCTAAAAACAAATAAATCACCCAAGCCAGCCCAAACAAGAAAGAACAGCCAGTCAAATCATGGGAAAAACAGTTATTATTTTTAAGTTGTAGCTTTGTAGGGTGCTTTGTTATACAGCATAGGTTAACTGATACAAAAATGTACAGCAAATTGAATTACAAAATTCTACCCTCAATAGAGAAGTCACTTGCACAAGGCTTCTCCAGACACTGGATACTGCTTCATCATTAGTCTCTATGATCAAATCCAGCCTAGCAAATTCTTGTCCCAATTCCCTTAAATGACTCCCTACCCACCTATTATACCTGGAACCAAATTTTTATTTTTCCAGTCAAAACCTCTTTAGGCCACTATCACGAGTTTTCCCAATGTGCATACACATCAGTCCTTGAAAGCTATTAGGAGCTGAACTGTGCCCCCCAGCCAATTCATATGTTAAAGACCTGTACCCCGGTACCTCACAAGGTGACTATTTCAAGACTGGATCTTTAAAAAGGTAATTATGGTAAAATAAGATCAGTAGAGTGGGCCCTAATCCAACATTACTTATAAAAAGAGATTAGAACGCAGACAGACACTCGGAGAGAGAAAACATACAGAGGCACAGAGAGAAGACTGCCATCTACAACCAAGGGGAGATACAGAAAGTGCCAACGCTGCCAACACCTCTATGTTGGACTTCCAGCCTCCAGAACTGTGAGGACAGAATTTTCTATTGTCCAAGACTCCAGTCTGTGGCTTTTTGTTTCCACAGCCCTGGCCAACAAATGCAACAGTCCTGGAAAGGAAAGCACACATGTTGAGGTAAGGTTAGACCTAGAGATGGGTCCCCCTCTAGGGCTACTGATGCATGCACTTTCCGTTGTCTGTACATGTAAATAGGAAGCAATGATTGAGGAAAACCCAATCCATATCAAAATCATTTTCGGGTCCGTCTTGCCTGGTGATTAAGACAGCTGATCCCACATGGTTGACCATGTGGTTTGAGTCTTGAAATAGGCAGGTGGAAAAATACACCAGGCGTGTACGTGCACCCAAAATCATGACAGGAGGGAGAAAGAGAGGAAAAAGGATTGGGACATGACCAGTCCCTATGGGGGGGGGGTGTGTGTGTGCTTTCTCACTTTTCTTCTCTCTGTCTCTTTCAGGTGAGCACACATGCCCACTACCAAATTTTTAAAATACAATTTTCAGTAAGTAAATGCTCATTGAAAGAAATAATAGTAGCAATAAGGGATAGCAGTAAAAATAATAAAAATTAAAACTGGCTACTGAGCTCATACTATTAGTGAAACACTGTACTATAAGCCTCATGTACTCGCCAGAGAGGAAAGAGAAACCTCCCAAGGGGGCAGGACCACTTCACAATCCCTCTTCCTTTACTTCTCCGTCCCGTCAGGACTGCAGGCATGCACACATACATGTCCCACACGTTTGACAAGTTGTCAGGGCGGGAATTAGAACTGCTGTCAGCCATGTGGAATCCATCTCCCCATGCATGCATTCAACTGTTGTGCTGCGAGGCCAGCTTCCTTATTCTATTTTCAATCCTCAGAATCCAATGAAGTAATTTTTTGTAATGCCATATGGCATGTGCACTTATGGAGAAACACAGAGAGATATAGGGAAGGAAAAAGAAATCACCATGCAGGGGGGTAGGGATGCTGAAATTCTTCCTCCCCCATTCTCCTTTTGAGAGTTTGGGCACTCACACACATGCAGGCAGCATGGTTTTCAGGCTGCTGGGTCCAAGATTTGAACCGTGGAGTCGGCCATGTAGGATCCAGCACCTTAACCACCACACCACCTTCTGGTCCTGAAGTAATTCTTTAAACCCCATTTTACACAAGGGGAAAGTGGTGCTCACAGAATAAGTAATTAAGCGCCTCAGTACTCAGCCAGAGAAGATGTCAACCCAAGGCCTAACTGCAACACACATTCTCTTCCCATTGCAACATATGTATCTTTTCCAAAAATTCCTATTCAGTCAGTTTTTATCAGGAAGAATAAATGCAAACATGATTTCATTTAACATGGCAGATAAAGTTGGAAATGATTTTAAAACTTACCCTGAGGAAGGCAGACCTATAATCAGAATAAGATACATCGTCTTTATCTTTCAGAGAAATGACTATAATCAGAGCTGTTCTCCTATTTCACTGTTGCTGACTTGCTTTTTAAAGGCTTGCATTTCAATCTTGAGCTCAGGTACAAATAGAAGACAAAAATGGAGAATTAATACATCTGCATTAGTCAGAAGACTTCCCGGATTACTTAGCATTAACAATATTTTTGGAGATTTTCTGCCATAGGGCGTTCGTACTTGCCAAAGAGAGGAAACAGAGACAGTGAGAGAGAAAGTGAGAAATCACCCCCCGCCCCAGGGGAGGATGGCCACACTGCAATCCCTTCTCCTCCATTCTCCTCCTAGGATCTTGGAAGCGCACACACATATGCCTAGCATGAGTTTCAAGCCACCAGGTCCAGGATACAAACTGTGGTCAGTCATGTGGGATCCCAGACACAAGCTCTATGCCATCAGCTGGCCCCTAGTGTTAACAATTTTATACTCCAAGAGTATAATCTGTTGGTCCAGCACTTGAAAATATATGACAAAAGTCTTAATTTTAAAGTATTACCCTCTTCGGGGCCTGCAGGTGGCATGGTGATGAAGGTGCTGGACTCCCACATAGCAAAGCAAGATTCAAGTCCTGGACATGGCAGCTTGCTTTCTGACTCTCTCTCTCTCTCTCTCTCACTCTTGCTCTCTTTCTGGTGAGCATGTGTACCCTGTAGCAAATTAATAATAATAATGATAAATAAAATTAAGTAAATAATTATTTTTTAAAAACTCCCCCCTTTAAGTAGATGCAAGAACTTTAAGTCTCTATGAAACCTTATGTTAAAAATGGTAATAAATGAATTCTAATTGTGAAAACACTCAACCATAATTTCTAAAGGATTTTTTACCCTATGAGCAAAGAGAGAGAGAGACAATCCTGCCGACAGTTTCTTCCCATCACAATCCACCCTCGGCCTTCCGCCAGCCCCAGATTCTAGCTACACGTGGGCCCAGCGTACTCAGACAAGTCTCCACATGTGAACCCGGAGTCATTCCACGTAGGTCAGCTTTACAGAGCATTGTGTTTTACCACTGCACCGTCTGGCCCCTGGAGCAGAACTTTAATACACTAATCATATCAGCATGTTATGGGGAGACTGTGTTTTCTGTCTTTGAACTATTTCCATGGCTTTTAAAAAATTAATTTAAGAGGATTTATTCAATTTAAGAGGTTAAATTATCTGGTTTTAATTTGAGCAAGCTGTATCTTGCTTTCATCGCTTATATTTTGTCCAAATGTACCTAATGCAAGAGAACTGTGTCTTATGTTGCTCTCTTTGGAGATTATCACTGAATTCTGAAGACATCTTTATTGTAGTCCTCTGCTTTTCCTAGTTGTCATAAACAGCAAAGCATTCAACGCCAGAGAGAGCAGCACAGAAAAACCCACTGAACTTAGCGGATGTGCTTCAGAACACAGATATGGTTAAATATTTGTGGGGACAATGTTGAAGCATTTTAATTCCATCAATAAAGATTTTATCTTTGGTCAAGATGTCAGTATTTAATAGGTGAGTTCTGAGTTGAGTGAAATGCCCACTCTCCAGTCCCACCCTAAAGATTGTCATTGCCTGAGATTTTAATACTACAGCTCATTTAATGGCTGATTTGTTCTCCAGATAATTGTCATGACTTGAGACTCCGAAATCAAAAGATAATTAAATAATGGTCATTTGTAATGAATTATGAAGAGATATTTATAACTGACAATATTGTATTTTCTTCCAAAGGCAACTTCTAAAGATTTTCTGGTGAGTGGCTGATTTGGAGGATGCTGGCAGTATTGCTCAGTAGGGCAATGTCTACATGTTGTACCTAGTCTCTAGTCTTCTCCCTGCAGCACAGAAAAGAAGAACAAAACAGATTCCGGCTCAAATCTTCTGACTCAAGAGTAGAGGGATGTATTAATGGTCCACTGCTACATAACAAATTATACAAAAATCTGTTGAATGGATAAAAAATGTACTATGTTGGGGACCAGCAGTTAGCGTAATGGCTATGTTGCTGGACTCCCACGTAGTTGACTGCGGGTCGCGTCCCAGACCGGGTGGTTTAAAACTCACGTGGGGCACGTGTGCGTGCGTGCCCAAGATCCCGAGAGGAGAATGGAGGAGAAGGGATTGCGGCGTGACCATCCCCCCTGGGGGGTGATTTCTTGCTTTCTGTCTCTCTGTCTCTCTGTCTGGCGAGCGCACGCGCCCTATAGCAAAAACCTCTCAAAAAAAAAAAAAGATTCAAGATGGCTCACTCACTCACCATGGGCAGGTTGTCTCAGTTTCTCTATGGTTATTGGCAGAGGCTTTTGTTACATGGGTCTGTCCACAAGGCTGTGAGTTCCCCAGTGGGGCAGGGTGCTTCCCACAGAGGGAGGGATCCAGGAGAGCGCTGGGAGGAAGCTCCACCAAGTGCTCTCCTGGGCTTAGGCCCAGCAGGGACAGCCCTCCTCCCGCTACATTCCACTCATTACACGCGGTCTCCAGGTGTGGCTCACGGTCAAAGAGGAGAGAACAGGGATTTTCAAGGAAGGAGGATTAAAAATTTGTAGACATTGCTAAAACCATCTCTCAGAAAGTCTGCTTTAAGAATCTACTGCTGTTTCAGAGAAGTATACATAGTTTTAGTAAAGTGCACAAATCTTAACCGCCAAGCCACCACGTATGTATACATTAAGTATGGGTGTAAATATATACATGTGTGTACATGCACGTACATATATGTAAATGCACGTACACCTGTGTCTGCGCGTGCAAACACGTGTGTTGATATATATGTAATGTACATATGTAGACATATGCCATATAAATGTATATACGTACATTTGAGGGGACTTCAAAAAGTTCATGGAAGAATAACATTAAAGTATGAGTTTATGTTGGAACAAAATGTTTTCAAATCCATGCATAGTTTTCACATAACATACATTTTCCACAAACTTGCTGAAAATGCCTTGTGTGGATTGTTGGAAAATCATGAGACATTTTTGCACAGAAAAACATACCACGACTTTCCAAAGGACCTCATACATATAACATAAACAGAAATGTGGTACATTCCTTACACAGAAGATTCTCCTCCCAATAATTACTAATTGTTCTGTTTATCTTCTTTGCTAAAGGATGTGTGTGCTCACCAGAGTGAGAGACTAAGAGAGACAGAGACAGAGAGAAAGCACCCCATGGAGAATGGTCACATCTCAGTCTCTGCCCTTCACTCCCTGCTTTGAGATTCGGGGCACACATGCACATGCACCTGGTGTGTTTCTTCAGCTGCCAGGTTGGGGACTCAAAGAACACAGCCACATGGGCTCCAGATGCCCTAACCACCATGCCACTGGCTGACCCACTACTCTGTTTGAATTGCTAGAGGGCATGTACACTTGCCAGAGAGAGAAAGAGAAAGTACCCTCCCAAATGATTATGGTCATGCTGTAATTCTCTTCCTCCATTTGTCCATCCCCCTCAGGACTTGGGGCATGCATGACACACGAGTGGCATCTTTTTCAGGCCCCCAGGGCTAAGATTCAAACTGTGGCTGCTCAGGTGGGATCTCACTCCCAAAGCACTGCACTTAACCATTGCTCTATGAGGCTAGCCAATAATTACCCTTTTATATTATTTCACTATTTACTAACATTTTTTATTACTGAGAGATGTTCACTCACCAGAGAAAGAGAGAGAGAAAGAGAAAGATACTGAGAGGTAGAAAGCACCCCCACTGTGGTATGGTCAAATCCCAATCCCTTCTCCATTTCTTCTTTTTGTTGGATTTAGGGCATAACTGCACACATACCAGCATTTTTTTCAAGGCTCCAGGGCCAGAACTTGAACCACAGCTAGCTGCATGGGATTTGGTTCCTGTAAACACAAGGCTACAGGGTTGGCCCTAAAAAGCACTATTTTTAACTACTATTATCTGACATCTATCTTAATAGATACTTTTTTTCTAATTTTGAAATTCAAATACATGAAATTATACAGTATGTATTTTTTTGTGGCTGACTTCTTTCACTTGACAACTATGAGATTTATTCATATTATTTCTGCAGTTGCTGGTCATTTTTTTCATTGCTGTATATCATTCAATTTTAAGAATATAGCACAAGTTCATTTAACTGTTCTACACGTGATGAAAATGTGGGACTGTTACAAATACTGTTCTTCGACTATTCTTTATGTTCTCTGGCGGACAAATGCACTCATTCTATTTGGTATTTAAGATAGGGATTGCTGAGTCACAGGCTAGCTTCACGTTCAACTTTTACAGAAAATTAGTTTTCCAAATATGGCTGAGCTTGAGGTTGGCTAATAGCTTGGTGATTAAGGCTCTGGACTCCTACACCGTCCACCACAGTTAGAGTCCCAGACCCAGTGGCTTCAAAATCACACTGACCCATGTGTGCTCGTGCCCAAAATCCTGAGAAGAGAATAGAGGAGAAGAGATTGCGGTATGACCATCCTCACTGGGAGATGATTTCTCACTTTCCCTCTCTCTGTCATTCTCTCTCTCTCTGGTGAGTACACATGCTCCAAGGCCAAAACAACAACAAAAAAAAAGAACAACTGTGCCAAGTAACACTTACCAGCAAAGAATGTAAATTGTAATAGCTCCTCGTCCTTGTTAACACTTAGTATTGTCCATTTTCAAGATTTTGATTTTTCTGGTGGTGGGAATGTTTTAATAATTTGCGCTCCCTGATCATAACTGATGTTAAGCACCTTTTCATATGCAGAAAGGTCATTTGGATATCTTCTTGTATCAAGAGTCTGCTTATGTTATTTGGTCTTTTATTTTTTACTAGAATCTCTGCCTTATTAATTTATAGGTATTAGTTTTGTATATAGAGTATAAGTATGAGGTACATGCAATTTGTACATGAGGTACAAGTGTTTTCTTAGTTTTTTGGTTTTTTTTTTTTTGAGCTTTTTGCTATAGGGCGTGTGCGCTCACCAAAAAGAGAGTGACAGAAAGACAGAAAGTGAGAAATCACCTCCCCCCCCGGGGGGATGGCCACACCGCAATCCCTTCTCTTCCATTCTCCTCTCAGGATTTTGGGCATGCACGCACACGTGCCAGGCGTGAGTTTAAGCCATCAGGTCCAGGACTTGAACCAAGGTCAACTACATGGGAGTGTGGCAACATAGCCATTATGCTAAATGGTGGTTCCCAAATGCCTTCTTTAATATCTTTATCTCTCTTCTATGGTGAACATAGTTCTTACTTTAATAAGTCTTGCAGCTGTTCTGAAAAAAGACAACCAATCCTATTAAAAGATGGGAGAATGAGTTGAAAAAAACACTCTTTGAGGGAACCAGCAGTTAGTGTAATGGCTATTTCACTGGACTCCCACGTAGTCGACCTCAGTTCATGTCCCGGACCCAGTGGCTTAAAACTCACACCGGCGCGTGTGCATGCATGCCCAAGATCCCAAGAGGAGAATGGAGGAGAAGGGATTGTGGCGTGAACATCTCCCTTGGGGGGTGATTTCTCGCTTTCTGTCTCTATGTCTCTCTCTGTCTGGTGAGCACACGCGCCGTATGGCAAAAATAAAATAAAATAAAATAAAAAACACCTCTCAAAAAAAAAAAAACACTCTCTGAGGATGACATAAGAATAGCCAAAAGGCATATGAAAAAATGCTCAACACCCTTATTGTAATGGAAATGCAGATCAAAACAACAATGAGATACCACCTAACCCCAGATTAAAAAAAAAAAAATGGTAAGTGCTGGCAGGGTGTGGTGAAGGGGAACTCTCTTATATGCTGGCAGGAATGTAAATTGGTCCAGCCACTGTGGAGAACAATTTGGAGATTCCTCAACAATCTATAAATAGAACTACCATATGATCTAGCAATCCCACTCCTTGGCATCTACCCAAAGGACAGAAGAATTCTTTATCAGAAAAGTGCTTGCACATCGATGTTTATTGCGGCACTATTTACAATTGCTAAGACATGGAACCAACCCGAATGCCCACAAACATATAAATGGATTGAAAACTGTGGCACATATACTCTGGAATACTACTCAGCCATATAATCAAGACCCTAGCTTTTGACAGAAAGTGGATGAATATGGAAGATTTACAGCTGAGTAAAGCAAGCCAGGCTATGAAGGAGAGACAGTGTATGTCCCCACTTAATATATACTGAGTGTCTGCACTCTATGGCTGAAACTGAATGACTAAAGGATATGGAAACACAGTAAATGGTTGTGAATACCAGATATAGTGAGGGGAGAGGGTGGATGAAAGAGTAGAGTCAGAGGAAGGACATTTAGAAGAAAAATAGAGAGGCAAAGAAGTAATGGGACAAAGAAATGGGGTATTATCTGTTGAAGATAACTTTATAGTATTATCTGGGGACTGGGGAGAAACGTTCACGTGTTGGAATATTCACTTTGCGAGCTAAATAACATGATTGAATGTATAAAAGACCTTGACATAAAGAAGTTTTTCAAAAAGGAGAAATAGAAGAACAATGCCTTTCCTCTTCTAGATAAGTTATTCAAAGTGTAAGCTCATATCATTTCTTCAAAGGCAGGAATGTGAGGGAGAAAGGGCCGACTCTCTCAGTTCAAACATAAATGTCCAGAGGAAGATGGAGTGACCACAGGGCTAAGTCCCACATGTGACTGAGAAAGTCCAGGTACAGATTAAGTGCTAGGAATGTGGGCTGGTTCTGGCCAGAGATGGGAGGAGGATGCCCCAGGCACTGCCTGGCTGGTAGGTGTCACTCAGTTGCAACCTAGTCCCCTAGACTGAGGGAAATAGAAACTGTGAGTCCTCTTAACCTGATTATCTTGAATTCCTAGTGATATCCTGGGGAAAAAAAAAAAAAAAGAAAAAGAAAGAAGTTCAAAAGATTGTTTTTTAATGAAAAAACAGGAATGAGCCTCAACTCAGCATGGAATGTAAAAAGATATCCTTTAGCTGAGAAAATGAGTTTTGCTAAGTAAGGCAGAATTTTAAAGAGTGATGTAATCAGAGAAATGCACGTTCGAATCTTCCTGAGTGGCAGTCGTGTAGCAGTCATGCAACTGCATCAGCTTGGGAGAAGTCCTGAGTTCACGGCCCGGGACGTCCCTGAGCACCCAGTGTGCACACGTGCCCACAGCCCAGAAAGGCCAGACTGAAATAGAACACAGCTGGAAGACCCTCTCTCATGGAAGAAATAATCAGTTTGAAAAACAAAAGCATAAAAAGCTTATCTAGCAGATAAAACAAGGGCCTTTCTTTGAAGGGTCTTAATCCCTGTAATGGGAGAAATAACACTGGAAAGAAGAGCTTGGAGTGACAAGGACAGGGTCACATGCCCACCGATCTAGGCGGCATCTAGAAGCTGACAAAGGCAGCAGCAACTTCTCCCTTCATCCTCCAGAAAGAACAGCTCTGCTGGCACATGTGGTCAGCCCAGTGAGGGTGCCCTGGGACTGCTCCTCACCTGTAAAATACAACAGTGCTACTGTAAGCCACCAAGTTTTGGGTCATTTTTTCCAGCAAAAATAGCAAATCAATCCAACCACAGTGGGATCACATCACATGCTGACCAGATTGGCAGAAATTAAAGGGGTCTTACAGTACTCGTGCTGTCGAGAGTAAACAAGGGCTCGCACACACTGAGGACAGCAGGGCCAGGGCACAACCACTTGGAAGACACAAGCGAACAGAGTGAGAGGATCTGCACTCCCTTCAACCAACCGCTCCCTGCGTATGCATTCCAGAGAAAGTCTTACACAGGTGCTGCAGGAATATATGCAGAAGGAATTTATAGCAGCATTTTACTTTCTATTTTTTGCTATAGGTCACATGTGCTCAGCAGAGAGAGAGAGAGTAAGGAATCGCCTGGCTACCTACTCCTCACCCCCATCCCAGGAAGATGGTCGCAATCCCTCCTTCTCTCAAAATTTTGGGCACATACTCACACCTATCTGGTATGTTTTGTTTTTTGTTTTTTGTTTTTTGTGGTTTTTTTTTGGAGAGGTTTTTGCTATAGGGCACGTGCACTCACCAGACAGACAGAGAGAGACAGAGAGACAGAAAGCAAGAAATCACCCCCCAGGGGGGATGGCCAC
>NW_006159504.1:1738253-1780811 GCF_000334495.1 Tupaia belangeri chinensis | reverse complement strand
TTTTTTTTTGGAGAGGTTTTTGCTATAGGGCACGTGCACTCACCAGACAGACAGAGAGAGACAGAGAGACAGAAAGCAAGAAATCACCCCCCAGGGGGGATGGCCACACCACAATCCCTTCTCCTCCATTCTCCTCTCGGGATCTTGGGCACGCACGCACATGCGCCCGGCGTGAGTTCTAAGCCAACGGGTCCGGGACACAAACCGCGGTTGACTACGTGAGAGTCCAGCGACATAGCCATTCTGTCAACTGCTGGTTCCCCTGTCTGGTATGTTTTCTAAGTTGCCGGCCAAGGACTTGCACAATGCTCTCAGTTGTGTGGGATCCAGCTGCTTTAGACACCACACCACCCGGCTGGCCCACAGCCACACTTTTCTAATAGCAAAATCTGAAAACCCCAAGTAGCTACCGAGGGTTGATTGGACAGAAATCGCAAGGTAGAGTCACCGAGTGGAATGCCATATGCCTCAGAAAGGAAGTGCCCTAGAGCTGCCAGCATCATTCTGGATGAGGCTCCAAAATAGCTGGGCATGGAAGGACAAGGAAGATCGGAGTTTGTTTAGATCAGTTCGGAATAGTCAAGGTAAATGAGTGACTAGGGAAAACAACCTTTAGAATACAGAATACAGGAAAGCAGAGGATGAGGAACCCAACGTTCAGACAGAGGAGCCGAAGGAGGGGAAGGAGAGATTTCACAGATAACGCTGCTGTTCTCCTAAGCTGAGTGGCTGGTATTCCATTTTTTCATTCTATATATTTATATTTACTCTAGTACACTCTTTTATTTGACATATTTCAAAGAGAGAACTCTTCAAAATCCTTTAACAAATTTCATAATATTTCTAACTAAGTTCTTGCACATCTTTTGTCAGATGTGTTCCTATGTATTGGGGGCGGTGCTATTAGCAATGGTAATTTTGTTCTGTTTGTGCTATAGGGTGTGTGCTTTCACTGGGGAGAGGAAAAGAGAGAAGGAAGGTGAGAAAGCATTCCCTAGAGGGATGGCCATGCTACAATCCCTTCTCCTCCATTCTCCTGTTGGAATTTTGGACACGCATTCACATCTACCTGGTGTGTTTTTCAAGTTGCTGGGTCCAGCAAACAGTGCAGTCAGGTAGGAGCTAGCTGCCTGAACCACTAGGCCACTGGCTGACCCATAAATGTAGCTCTTTAAGACGGTGTTTATTGCTAACACATTACAATGTAACTGACTTTTGTATGTTCTTCCATCTGGGAATATCATTAAACGCTTTTATTCAACTAGTTTATAGATTAGTTAGGATTCTCTATTTAAATAATCATACCATCTGCAAATAATAACGTTTCCCTCCATGTTTATAGCTTTCTTTCTTGTTTAAAGAGAACGAATAAAAGTTTCAGAACACTAATAACATCTGAATTTGTACATTTTTATTCCTAATGGTGAGATATATAACACATCTAAATATATACAGCATTGCTAAAACCAGCCTTTCAGAGAAAAATGTTGGATAGACTTCATCTTGACAGATCTGTGTTACACGAAGATACAAAGTATAAGTTTCTATAACATCAATGCCATTGCCTAGAAAGCTATCACCATGGGTATTAGCTAGAGGTGGTCACATCTGAAAAACCCCTGGGAGTATCTTTAGAAATCAATAGTAATGAGCATTCAGTCCTTTTCCTTGTCTTTCAAGCAATGTCTTTTCAGGACTACATTAGGTACCTCTCAAGGTTTGGGATTACCATTTTGTGTCCGAATTTTTAACAAGTCAGGAAAAAGAAAGTCTGACATTTCTTTAATCTTGGTATTCCATAACGATTTAATGCCTGCCTGTCAGCTAGACACGCCTATTGCACTGACATAATGTACTCAATCCCTTCCCAAATGTATCACAAGGAAGGGCGTGTTCTGAGTCCTTCACCTGATCTGCACGGTGAAAACATTAGAACCTAAGAAGGAAACTCGCAGACTTGGGGAGAACCCCTTCTACATTCGTGTGAGAGTTCTTGGCTCCAAACCAGTGGAGGGCTTTACCCAGAGGATGCAACTGGTGAGTAGCTGGGCCTCACAGTCCAGAGGTCCGCCCAGCCACAGACAGCACTGAAGACGTGGCCATCCTTGACAGCAAATCCACCACAGTCTGCTCGCTGAACATTACCTTCATGCCCCCTGGCAGGCCAGATATCAAACCTCCTCCATTCAGCTGAGGTCAAAATGGAGTACTAGGACCAGCCCCTAGTCCTCGGTGTGGTGACTAAGACAGCTGGATCCCACGTGGCCAACTGCACGGACTGAGTCCCAGATCCTGTGGCTTGAGAAACGCACCATGTGTGCCCAAAATCCTGAAAGGAGGAAGAAAAGAACAGGGGACCTGGAACCACACTCCATACGGGGTGCTTTCTCTCTTTCCTGCTCTCTTGTCTATCTTTCTATCTCTCTTTGGCCAGTGCACTGACAAATTTAAAAGAATAAAATAAATACGAAGAAAAAATGGAGTGCCGAAAGGGACTGTTCTTTCCTGAGCCTTGCCCTAGCCAAGTATCACTAGTCTTAGATCGACTAGAAGGTTTTCATTAAAATGTAAATACAAAGTAGACAGATGGCACTGAAGTTTTCCTGAGAGGTTTCAAAAGATCATATCCTTGAGAAGAGTGAGGACTTCCTTGGAGCTAAGCAATAGGTTATGAGGCTCCAGAGAGAATAAATGAAATGGCCCAATGTTCATTTTTCATCCTCAGTAAAATATTGACGGAGCACCACTGTCAGAACCCACGGGGCAAACTGCATAGCATACCTTAGACTTCCACTTTTTATGTTCCCGGACACGAAGAGTGTCATCTTTCAAAATGTTCCAAAACAAAAGGTGTAGAAAAAAAGAATATTGAATTCTAGTATATGTGCTTGATAATAGGAAACCATCAAAGTTCTACATACAGAAATTCCATGTGTGTTACCTAGTTTAGCAAAGGCCGGTGAACCTTCTGACTACATGCACTAAAGAGTTCCCTTCTGTTTCTATGAAATTTCACAAAGATCATTTGTAGCAACAGTTTTACAAACCGTGAGTATTGAGAACATCTTATTTCTAGTACCCATAAGCAGATTTGCCAGTTTAAATCCTATAGTTACAGGAAAATAACTAAACATAGTATTTATTTGTTTAGAAAATATGGATCATCAGGAAAGTCGTGACTATTTTTCTATGCAAAAAAATGCATCGTGACTTTCCTGATGACCTAATATGTACGGAATATGCATTTGAAACTATAGAACATAAAAAGTCTTACATTAGGTGACAAAATCTTTTATAGCAAGAATATGGAAACACGGGAGAAAACATTGTCTTTTTTCCTTACACAACATTCCTTTCAGGGTTAAGTTTTAGTTTCAAGTGTTACTACTTTACAGAGAATATAGAAAAGGCCGTCTGACTTAGCTTTCAGTTGGTAACTAAAGGTTCTATTCCCTTCCAATTCCTTGTGATTTATCAATTATACTTTTTTTTTTTTTTGAGAAGTTTTTGCTATAAGGCACATGTGCTTGCCAGAAAGAGAAAGACAGAAAGTGAGAAGTCACACCCCAGGGGGGATGGCCAGATCAGAATCCCTTCTCCTCCATCCTCCTCTTGGTATCTTGGGCATGCACGCACACATGCCCAGTGTGTTTAAGCCACCCGGTCCAGGACTTGAACTACTGTCAACTACATGGGAGTTCAGCGACATAACCAATACACCAACTTCTGGTCCCTAAATTGTTCTAAAACAAAGTACATAAAAGTAGCATAAATATCCATCCAGGCTTAATAAAGCATTTAAATTACTTTTTCATGCTTTAATTGTATGCATTTTAAAACGTTTATTTTAGTACAGTTTTAGATTTACAGAAAAGTTGGAAAAACTATTAGAGTTCACCAGTAATGATATGTGGTCAATAAATCCACTTCAGATTTTCTTTGTTTTCACCTACTGTCTTTTCCCTGTGCCATCGCCCTATCCAGGATATCACATCACAGTTAGTCGTTGTACCACTTTAGTGTCCTTCTGACTGTGACAATGTCTCAGCATATTTCTGGTCACCTTGAGAGTTTCCAGGAGTAATAGTCAGATATTTTGTAGAACATTCCTCAAAGGGAACTGTCTCATGTTTTTCACTTGATTAGACTGGGGCGACCGCTTTTGAGGAGGAAGACCACTGTAGTGCCATTTTTATCACTGCATGTCGGTATGTGCTATCAGCATGACTCATCACTGGTGAAGCTGGCCTTGCACAGGTCGGCAGAGGCAGTGTTTGTCAGTTTCATACCATAAACTTACACTGTCTTCCCCTTACCGCGCGGTCCTCCCGAGAAGGATGCCATTCTGCTCAGCACACATTTTAGGAGTAAGGGGTTATGCGCTACCTCTTTGAGGACCAAGAATCTCCATGAACGATTTAAAATTCTTCCCTATAAAAGATTTGTTTCTTCTTCCCTATCCTCTTATTTGTTCTTTTAATTTATATCAGTGTGGATTCACAGATTAATTATGTTATACTTTGGGTTACTGTCCATATTACTTTGTTACAATGTTCAATTTGTTTCAGCTTGGACCCATGGAGCACCTCCAATTGGCTCCCGTGGCCCTTTGACAGACTCCCAGCATTATGAGTGTGGGAGTATTTTTAAATATTGTTCACTTGGGTATTTTATTACTTTTTGACACTAGAAGATGCTCCAGAATGATCTTGTTAATTTCCCCCTCCAGACTTTGGCTCAGTCAGTTCTCTAAGAAGTTCTGACTGCTTTTATCAAAGGATGGAGTTAGAAACGAAGGTGTGCACACCAGGGCTACGGGGTTAGCATCGCAGGACCTCTCCCCTCACAGAGCAAGGAAATACGTGTGTCCATGCTCACCCGTGCATGGACGTAGATGGACGTTTCTATGTGCAACCATCTACATGAATTCATGCTGATGTACAACTCTGAACTATTGTACCATGGGTCATTCTCTCCTCTTCTTACACACAGAAACTTCTCACTCCCACAGGGAGAATTTGGGTACCCGACATCTGCCCTGCACCGGCATTCATTTCAGCATATACGTGTTACAGTATCACACGTGTTTACTGTGTCCGATAGGAAACCCCTTTATCAACTAGTACACTATGTTTATGGATCATTTCTTTTGACTTGAGTCCTGATTCCACTTATTTCTGAAGTTAATTAGTTTAGTACTCCCCCTCCTGATATCCACCTCCCACACACACCATTGGCTAAATTCTTGAAAGAGAGCAGAGCAGGAAGTGATCAGGTGGTAAGCTTTGATACTTCGGTGTCTCCACTCACACACTAGGAAAAACGACACAGGAATCAAGATCTCACCATGAAGATCACAGTTCTAATATTTTATGCATAAAAATTCTTTTACAACTCTATAGAATAGAACTTGGACAAGTAGGCTCCAGAAGAAAATATTTTCTAACACATCAAAGAGAAATTTAGACTCCAACAGTTCAGGACATTGGTTTTATTTAACCTTAGCTACACAGCTGTCACCTTATGTTAACAGGCCTGATACATAAACAAAAGCAGAGCACACAACAAAAGATAAGAAAAGAACTTTATGACCAAAGTGTTTTGCAAGACTCATACTGACTCCTCAGGATAGAGAGCATGCTTGTGTAATGTATCTTTTATCTTCAAAATAGTTTCATACTCAAATAGATACGTTTAATATGCTTTTATTTATTAGTAATAGGATTGTGGGATAAAAACCTACAGCCCCTTTAAGCTACCAAACTTTAAGGAATCAAACTTAAAGAAACTATTTTCTTTTCAAGTTTAATGATCTAACGTAAAATTTTCAGCAAAGTGTTAATTGAAATCGAAAGTTCTTATTACTGAAAAGTAAAGATAGATAATGAAGGCAAATTCGTAACATCGCTTTAATTACTAGCCACCTGCCCCCGGCTCTAAAGCATTCGCTTTAAATAGTACTTTCTCCAAATTAATTTCTCTTTCTTCTTAGTTGCATGACATATGATGACCTGAAAGTCTATTTTCGGCAAAGATGAATAAATTAGTCATTTATGTAGCTGAATATGGTTATCATGATTATGAAGAAATAAATATACTAAATATATTAATTTATGCAATATAGTGTCCTAGTTCAAGGTAGAACACTGAACAATAAAAAAAAACTAATTTCCTTTTTCTGGGGGGGGAGTCATAGGGCACATGTGTTTGCTGGAAAGAGAGACGGACAGACAGATGGAAAGGGAGAAATTACCTCCAAGAGGGGGCAGCCATGCCACAACCCTATCTCCTCCATTTTCCTCAGGATTTGGGGCACGCATACACACACATCTGGAAGGATTTTTAAGCCACTATGTCTGGGACTCAAACCATGGTCCACCATGAAAGAGTCCAGTGCCATAACTGCCATGCCACCTGCTGGCCCCGACAAATCTCATTTCTAAAAAAAAACATATATCCTTCACTGAAGGTTAAATAATCAACATGTTTTATAACCATCTTGGACTATTCTGATTAAAATGTTAGTGAGATTTTAAATGTGTCTTTTAAAAAATTATTTATTTAAAATCTGCCTTCTTTATTTGAAGTGTGGAAATGATAAAATTTACTCTAAAATTTTTTTGCCTTCTTTTCAGATCTTCAAATGTGATCTACTTCTTTCATTTGTTTATTGTCTACTTACTATATTTACTTATTTTGTTGGAGAGAGACAGATATAGAAATAGACCGTCAACAGGGTCTTCCATGGTGCAGTGCTCCCCTCAGCGACTCCAGCAGCCAGAACCGTGGCCACGCCCAAAGGTGCACCCAGCGTATTCATATCAGCTCTGGATCTGAACCTTGGACCTTCCCATGTGGCTTCAATATCATACTTCCTGTTGCACCATAACTGGGCCATCATCTACTTCTCTTTTTATATTAAAAAAAAATTAAGGAAAAAAAATAAAGACCGGCCCCTTTACATCGGACACAAACAATTGGCTGACCTTTTCCACTGAAGTGATTTCTGTTGAAGTAACGGTGATGGTCTCATGGCTACTGTAGCGTAATCACCCGATGTCATCAGTTTAGCCCTGGTCCACAGTTCCGTTGTCAGAGAGTAAATATGCCGTACGTGTCTCCTGTGCTGAGCTCTCGCTCATGGCTAGAAGCTGCTTAGATCCCGGGACTCAAAAGGGTTCTGAAAACGCCAGCACGAACAGAGGAGGAAGGTGCTGACTCACTTGCAACAGCTGTCACCAGGGAAGAAAAGTAGCAAGGGCAGTCTGCATTTACTGCCTCTGGTTTGTACTATTGACACTCTCATGACATTAATCCACGTTAAAAAATAAATTAATAGGGACCAGCAGTTAGCATAATGGCTATGTCGCTGGACTCCCACGTAGTCGACCACGGTTCACGTCCTGGACCGGGTGGCTTAAACTCACACCGGGTGTGTGTGTGTGCGTACCCAAGATCCCCAAAGGAGAACGGAGGAGAAGGGATTGCAGCGTGGTCATCCCCCCAGGAGGGGTGATTTCTCGCTTTCTGTCTCTCTGTCTCTCTCTGTCTATAGGGCGAGTGTACACGCCCTATAGCAAAATTTTAAAAAAAAACCTCTCAAAAATTTAATTAATTAATAAGATTCCTCCTGAACACTCAGGTCTTGGTTCTTTAGGTAAAACAGGTCACCTTCTGATAAACATTTTTAGCTTTTTATTTAACACAAAACTCATTCCATTTTTGTGCTCTGGTCATATCAATTTGTTATAGTACAGATAACACAGGATCATAAAACGTGATACGAGGTGTAATCTTCTAATTAGTTCTTCCCGAAATCTACATTATTGGGTATAGACCCATAAGGGCAATAAGAGTGCTCTGTTTATCCCTTAATTTCCTGTAAGTCAAACTCAAAATGATACCTGCTTGCATGGCCCGTGACCCCTCCCACCTGTGTAGAAACGTGACTTTGGCTCTCATTAGGAGATCTGAAGTCCTTTGCATAACTTCCCCCCGTCCCTGGTCCCTCAGGATCTACCTCCCAACCACTCACCTGACCTTTCTTCCTCTCAAACTCTCCTCTTCAACCCTGACGTGCAGACCTCTGTGCCGTGAAGGGTTTCTTAGCCTGAAGTCCAATCCTGCCCAAGGACGAGGAATCTACTGTTTCTGCTGACTGTCACTCCCTGACCCTCGGCATTTCACGCCCACTTTCTCACTCACTGCGCTCAGGTCTCAGCTCAGGAAGGAATATCCTAAGCCAGTGAGTCCATCCTCCTCTACCCCCTCCTACTGCATTCCCTCTAACCCAGCACTCTCACACGTTATTTTCCATCCTCGTGTGTATTTTCTCTCTGTACCACTGGAGTAGGGTAAGAAATGTTTCTTTTTGTTCACTATAGAATACTTGGAACCCTGGAAGACACATAGTAGATGCTAAAAATGAATTAACTGATGAAGAAATACTATCGGACATAGCTTCAAGAGAAAGAAGGAACAACCAGGAGACATTACAGAGGTAGAAGGTAGGAGCTGCTTCCCTACATGTGCTGACACCATTCTGCCCCTCACACATCCAGGACCAAGAGGCAGGCCCAAGCCTAGCCACTGGGTTCGAGCTCATCAGCAGGGACCCCACTCAGCCTGCTGTGGGGGAGGTGGGGCTCTCCAGCCCATGTAGTCTACCACCTTACATTCTACCTGTCAACTCAACCTCCATCCACATTGGGAGCAGTTAGGTTTGGGTATACAAGAATCAAACACCTGAAAATAGAAAAATCTTGAAAAATTATTTCCCTGTAACTTCTGCAGCAGTAGAAAGAGAGAAGTTCCCCTCTGAAAAGCTGAACCCCAAACTTCTACTATGGATCCCACACTCTCACCTGCTGTAGAGCTTATACGTATCACAGAGAAGCTCAGGAGGGCACAGCTCCAAAAACATACTCCAGAGAAGTAGGAAGAAGTTGGCATACCTTCAGATGATTAAGAAGTCAAAGCAGAATCCCAAGAAATAGGATAAAATCAGGAATTACCCGCCCCCTCAAAGAATCATAGCTCCTCATCAACAATGGATAAAACATAGAGATCACAGAAATGTCAGAACCGTAACTCAGAATATTTATTGTAACAAGGAGATGCAAGAGAAAACAGAGAACCAGTTCCAAGACATAAGAAAATTCTTCCGTGACATGAGGGAGAAACTCCAGAAGAGACAGACACACTGAAAAAGAATCAAACAGAATTTCTGGAGATAAAGAATACAATGCAGGAAATCAAAACCTCCCATGCAAAAGAATGAATCTCTGACCTTAAAGACAAAATGTCCAGTTTAGTCCAAGCAACTGAAAAGAATAGAAGAATAACCATTAAAAATGAGGACAATATACAGGAAATCCTAGGCACTATTAAACAGTGTCTATATGTGTCATAGGTATTCCAGAAGGTTAATAGATAGGTGAAGGCATAAAAAACATATTCCATAATACATTAGCTGAAAACCTTCCAAATTTAGAGGCATGCAGACATCCAAATCTAAGAGATACAAAGGACGCCAAATAGACATAACATAAGAAAATCCTCTCCAAGGCATATCATAACCAAATTAGCAAAAATCAAAAACAAAGACAAAAGTCTAAAAATGGCAAGAGAGAAATGCCAAGTTACTTACAAAGGTTACCACATTAGACTAACATTGTGGCTAAAACAATGTAAGAAAGGAAAAAATCATACGACATATTTAAAATTCAGAAAGAAATGCAATTTCAACCAAGAGTACTATACCAAGTAAGATTATCCTTCTAATGAGAAGGAGAAATAAAATCATTTCCAGATAAACAAATGCTAAACAAATTCACCAGAACAAAACCAGCTCTTCAGGAAATAATTAAGGGACGACTACATCAGGAAAACTAAAGGGAGATAAATAGAAGTAAGAGCACACAAAACAACGAGAAAAATGTTCACTCCACACATTGATAATACATTTAATGTCATAAATAAAAGCAGATTCAACTGTTTTACACACAAGCAGATTATTTGATAGACAGTTGTCTCCACAGGTTTTGATTTATGTGTTATAACAATTACCCATTGTATAAAACTAGATAAGAGAGGAAAAGTTCAAAACTTCAGTACAGCTGAGTCTTTCTTTGGAATGATTTTTTTTTAAAAAAAGGCTAAAATCAAGAACTTTGTAAATTACTGAATCACTGGCTTTACCAAATCTTCAGTTTTAAACATCTCTTTTCAATTTTGCTTCATGTTTGCTTGATCAAGGACTTACTTCTTTATGCACAGTACAGTACTGTGGTCTTAAGAATTCACAGTGTGTGGGGAAAAGTTTTCTTTTTCTATCTCTTCCTAATGAGCTATCGTTATGTATAATTTTACCTATCTCTAGTTGGAGAAATGATTGATACCCACTGATTTTTTTTTCAGATTATAAACTCTTATCTCCCACAATCTTCTACACAGAAATGACAAATTCTTCTTTCATTAGCTATGTTAATATTATCTTTGTTAACCTGTGAGATCATTTGTTGCCTGATTTTTAATCAATATGTTTTCCTTATAACTGTATTTCACAGGAAAGAATATCGTAGACAATTCAGAGCATACTTGCAGAAAATCATTAGGGGGATTTCAACCCGTTCACAATGTAACATGTTAAATGAAGAAGGTGGGAAAACCAGCAGATGGCATAATGGTTATATCATTGGACTCTCACGTAGTTGACCATGGTTGGTGACTCAAAACTCACACCAGGCATGTGTGCGTGCATGCCCAAGATCCCAAAAGGAGAATGGAGAAGGGATTGTGGCATGCCCAACCCCCTAAGGGGGTGATTTCTCACTTTATGTCCCTCTGTCTCTCTCTGGAGAGTACATGTGCCCTACAGCAAAAATCTCTCAAAAAAAAAAAAATGTTGAAGGTAGCAAATATGTTTATATCCTTGGTTAATTTATTACACACCATATATGTGCTTTCAAAGACCATTCTGTACCCTATAAAGATGTATAATGATTATATGTAAATCATAAATTACAATAAATATTTTTAAAATTTAGAAAAAAGAAATAGCTTCATTGTGAGGCCAGGCAGTGGTGCAGCAGTAACAACCGGACACAGATGGGAAGGGACTGAGTTTGTTCCCTGGGACCTCCTGTACACACCAGTCACATTGCATGGATACCTATGCTCTACAGTGGCCGAGACTCGGGGAGTGGGTTACAGTATGAACATCCTGTTAGAGATGGAACACCCTGTTAGAGAATACACTTTTTTAAAATTTAGAAGCAGGACCAGGAGATGGCATAATGGTTACATCACTGGAATTCCACTAGTTGACCGCGGTTCAAGTCCCAAACCAGTGGCTTGAACCACTGTTCAAGTTTGGACACAGTGGCTTAAATCTCATGCCGAGCTCATGTGCATGCCTGCCCAAAATCTCCAGAGGAGAATGGAGGAGAAAGGATTGTGGCGTGGCCATACCCCCCGGGGAGTGATTTCTCACTTTCTGTCTCTCTGTCTTTCCAGTGAATGCACATGCCCTACAGCAAAAATCTCTAAAAAGTAAATAAAACTAATGCTGGGTACATGTGAGTGAGTGCCCAAGTTCCCAAAAGGAGAATGAAGGAGAAGGGATTGCAGCATGGCCATTTCCCCTTGGGGGTGATTTCTCACTTTCTATCTCTTCATCTCTCCCTGTCTCTCTTGTGAGTTCATATATCCTATAGGGAAAATCTCTCTTAAAAAAAAAAAAAGAAGAAGAAGAAAAGAAATAGCTTCTCCTAGAGTTCAAAACTTAAATCAGAATCTCTATGTAGATCTTAGAGGTCTTGGGGGAAAAGAGCCAAATCTGCCATGCTAATCCATAGGCAGCTCTACATCGCAAAGTCTAGGTCCCCACATCCTAACAGCTCATATAAGAGCCATACCTGTCCCTGCACAAGGCCCTGGAGAAGTTCTCATTTGTGCTCAAGATGATGCTCTAAATTTTCTCTAAACACTTTTCTCTAAGATGTTGTCTGAACTCATAGCCAGAATAAGGCAACCAAAATGGCTTGACATGAATTTCCCCCATCTAGGTTACTGAAGTTTAAATCACACCCTTTTTAAATACCAGCATTTTTACCCAAGCCCACCATGATTCCTTTTCACAGCATTCTTAGAGCAGTGAATGTGCACTGAAAAGCAGACCTAGACCCTCCTACCAGAGTGTGACTCAGCTTCCAAAGCAAACAGAGAGTAAAAAAAGGGGGGAGGAGAGAAAAGGAAAAGAGTTCAGACATGAAAAATCCCAATCTATGTTAAAAGAAACCACCAACAAGGGACCAGCAGTTAGCATAATGGCTATGTCGCTGGACTCCCATGTAGTTGACCACGGTTCGCGTCCTGAACCCGGTGGCTTAAAATTCACGCTGGGGGCGTGTGCGTGCATGCCCAAGATCCTGAGAGGAGAATGGAGAAGGTATTGCGGCGTGGCCATCCCCCCTGGGAGTGATTTCTCACTTTCTGTCTCTCTGTCTCTCTCTGTCTGTTTGGAGAGCGCACGCGCCCTATAGCGAAAACCTCTCCAAAAAGAAAAAGAAACCACCATCAATAAATACAACACATTTTTTGCTGTTTTTCTTTACAAATTGCATTATGAATACATGACATAAGTAAACTAAATGATTAGGTTCCTGGTGGACACTCAGGTCTTGGTTCTTTAGCAATTACTGGGTGCTGTGCCGGGCTCTGAAGACACAGTATGAGCAAGTCACGGTTGGTTGCAGCTTTTACTCTGCTTATGATCCAGCGGAGAGATCGAGAGGGGTTAGACCAGAGGCTCCTAGAATCAGCAGCACCAGTATCATTTGGGAACTTCTTAGAAATGCATATTCTGGGCCGGTCCATGGTGCAGTGGTTAAGGTGGCTGGATTCCACATGGCCAACTGTGCAGTTCAAGTCGTGGACCCAGCAGTTTGAGAAACACAGTGAACATACATGTGTGTATGCCCAAAATTCCAAAAGGAGGGAGAAATGGAGAAGGGGTTACAACACAACCATGCCCCATGGTGGGTGCTTTCTCTCTCTCTCTCTCTCACATACATGCTCCGTGGGGGAAAAAAAAAAAGCAAACTAGAGTTCTGTTTTAACAAGTCCTCCAGGTCATTCAGATAAACTCAAGCAGGTTGTTTTTTTTTTTTTTTTTTTTTTTTTTTTTTGAGACGTTTTTTCGCTATAGGACAGACAGAGAGACAGAGAGACAGAAAGCGAGAAATCATCCCCCAGGGAGGATGACCATGCCGCGATCCCTTCTCCTCCATTCTCCTCTCAGGATCTTGAACATGCATGAACACATGCCCGGCATGAGTTTTAAGCCACCGGGTCCAGGACGCGAACCACTTTCGACTACGTGGGAGTCCAGCAACTTAGCCATTATGCTAACTGCTGGTCCCAAGATACACTCAAGTTTCTTAACACTAGCTTATAAAAATTAAGTGAGACCTCCTGGGAAGACATTTGCAGATAGTGTAATGCCAGGATAGTGGAATATTTAGGACGTCAGGCAGAGTAACCAACCATTCCGCTGTCCCCGAAAGTGTTCTGATTTGAGCACTGAAAGTCCTGACTTCCAGGAAACTGCAGGTCCTGGGCTAACTGGGACAGTAGTCACACCATCCATGGCCTCTTCCTCTAGGTCAAGTCGTGTCCCTCCCAAGAGTCAACCAGGCCTTACTAGCCATTGGAGGGGAGAGAAAATTCACCTGCATCCCTCTTAAATCTTATATGGGCTCTTCGAGCTGAATCTAGGAACCAAATTAACACAAGGCAGGTGAACTAGAGTAAAGCTAGTACAAACATGATTAGTTTTGCATATACCTGGGCATCTCTGCACGAGTGGGAAGGCAAAAGACATGGCCAAAGAAAAATGCTTTTACACTTGTAGACAGAGAACAATAAATTAGTGAAGAAATGATAGGACAAAGGCATCTCTAGACTAGGGTAGTAAATTCTAGGAAAGTCACTAAGAGATATGTGGGGGACATATGAGGCTGGAGGAGGATGAGGATTATTTGGGGGATTTTCTTACTCAGGTTCATTGCAGTTGATCATCAATCTTCTGGTGATGAAGGCTACGTTCTCACCCTGGTACAGGAAGACTCTCCCAGAGGAATCATTATAGCTTGCTATCTATAGGAAAAGCCTGGTCAAATGGCCGTTTCTGTGGCTACAATTCCCCGGTTGATTTCAGCTTGAAATAATCAATAAAACAATTTGGTACATTTGGGGATTGTTCATCCTAAACTCCATCACCATCTTGAAATTGCTCACATTTCTCCTTCCACTAAACTGCACAGTATAATGGGTGAGTTCACTCCTCTTCCCCGTTCTAAACCTTTCTCTATCTGGCCTTCCCAGACAAGGTGAGGTGTCCTCACCTGCATAACCTTTCATCCTGTTTATCCAGGGCCCTAATTCACCACCTTCCCAATGTCTCTCCCTCAGTCTGATCTACCTGAATGCCTTTACCAGCTGTGCCCTCTATAATGGACAGATCTATAGAGATCTTGTGAGAAGATCTTGTGGTCAAGGCTGCATTATGGCTTTTGTGGGCCTACAGCAATTTCGCCTTTGTGAATCTCTTCCTTCTTAAAATATTAAAAACTAAATTTATGATTACATTGGTATAAAACAAGTATTCCAGTTTGAACCTATTCATTCTTTTCTTCCAATTAACAAGATATTAGGGCTAGCTAGTGGCTTAGTAGTTAGGGAACTGGTCCTACACAGTCAACTACATGGTTTGAGTCCTGAACCCAGTGGCTTGAAAAACACACCAGGTGCATGTGTATGACTGCCCAAAATCTGAAACAAAGGGAGATTGGTATAAAACAAGTATTCCAGTTTGAACCTATTCATTCTTTTCTTCCAATTAACAAGATATTAGGGCTAGCTAGTGGCTTAGTAGTTAGGGAACTGGTCCTACACAGTCAACTACATGGTTTGAGTCCTGAACCCAGTGGCTTGAAAAACACACCAGGTGCATGTGTATGACTGCCCAAAATCTGAAACAAAGGGAGATGTGGAAGATGAACCCAGTGGCTTGAAAAACACACCAGGTGACTGCCCACCATCTAAAACAAAGGGAGGTGTGGAAGAGAAGCGATGACGGCATGGTCCATCCTCCATGGGGAAAGATGCATTCTCTGTTTCTGTCTCTCTCTTGTGAGCACATGTGCTCTCTGGCAAATTTGTAAAAGAAAAGAAATTAAAACATTTACAGGAGCCCCTAAAGTGATCTGGTCCCTGGACCCTGTGTAGGATACATGGACTGTGATCCACAGAAGTATCTGGCCTGCCTATGGCTATAACTGGCCCCTTGGTCCCTTGAGGCATGGACCACACTCATCCTTTGGCTTCTTCTGAACCAATTTGGTCTGTTTATTTTCAACCTGTTGATTATTTATACACTGACCAATAACTTTAGGTTAACGATTCAATTGAATTGTCTCTTTAAATCTTGCTTCTAGCTCCATGGCCAGTGATAACTTTAGAATTTTACTGGAGCTCACTTTCTGGAGCTTGTACAAGTCCAGCCCACCCAGCATTGAATCTGAGCTCCCTGAAACTAGAGCCCTTGCCCTGGATGCCTGTTCATGAGGGAGTTGGTCAGCTGCCTGTTGGCCAACCCTCTTCTGGGCAGCAGTGTTAGATGATGATACGGGTACAACTACTCATATGACCTGGGTTAAGTGGTTACCATTCAAATGTTTTGGCAGTAGCAAAACCCTCTGTGTGCTCGCTCTCATACATACACATATAAACTATGGGATCCTAAGTATATAAAGCAAGGTAAAAAGAACTTCTGGGCCAGGTTGATGGTACAACAGTAATGCACTGCTCCAGGGAAGCTAGATCCACATAGAAGATCACAAGTTCAATTCCCCGGTCAGTCTGTATGTGCCATGTACAGACATCCACAGTCCTGGGTGTCTGGGACGCTGAGGGATGGGGGATCATGGTGTGGGACCCTGCTGAGAGTGTTTGTTCTTTCTCTCTCTCTCACTTTCATGAAAGAGAGAAACTTTTTTTAAAAAAAGGAATGTAATTATTTTTACTAAGAATCACCATACATATTCTAAATTTATTTACACTTGAAATAAGAATCCTCTACATTTAATAAGTTCTCAGGATGTAGTTGATACAAAACACTTATATTAGCAATGTTTAAATATTCATGAAAATATTATCATACTGTTTGCTTCTTTTTTAAGCTGGAAATAAGTCATTAATAATCCATTTCCACCTTTTGAAAGTACATCGAACAGGGAGCTTGCAAAGTCAGGATGTGTATTTAATTGAGAGCACAAGAAAGCCACAGTGATGGTGACTATTCAGCAGTAGAAAATGTACGGATCTAAATGGACTAAAATTATAGAGGCTTTAGGAGTTAATGCCTGTGTAAATAAGATAAAAGAAATCGCACATGCAGGATGGAGGGAATGTACGCAAGTGTGAGAGAAAAGCACTACATTTGTTTTACCTTAGAACATTCCAGTCGATGTCACATATCTGCTTCTCTTCCAGGCCTTCCAGTAAATTGTAAAGTAACACTTAGCTTTCCCCTCCACTTTTCACATGGAAATAACGAAGACAGTGAATTTAAGCACTGGGTCCAAAGTCTTCCATCGCCCAACTTTTTCCAGCTCTCACCTCCCACTCACGATACAGAGACAGGCAAGTCTTTGAACTGTATTGCTAATGTTCTGACCTTGACTAGTACAGGAAATGGCTTTCAACTCTTCCACACACACAGTGACCTCATAAGGGAGCTTTTGGAGATTTACAACAGGCCCAGGTTGTCAGACACTCTCGCCTCCACTATGCTCCTTGGCTATGCAGAGTGCTTTCTCCCACGAGGTTTCCCTTGTCTCAGTTTTGCCAGCAGAGGCTGAGCTGCCATGGCCTACAAACGCATTAGTGCCTTCTCACTGTGTAGACAGAGCCCAGCTTAGGAACAGGCTGTTCAATCGACCAGTTAATGTATGAGGGTAGTAACTGGGATCTGGACTGCACTTCTGCATGGCAACAGTCCTAAGTTCCAACACAAAGGCACAAAGCCTATTGGATCCACAATGAACCCAAAATAACATATCAAGCCATTTCAATGACACCAGACTTCATTTTCAACTCTATGTCTGCAGCAAAATGTATTCTAAAATCAAAATGGAACCCTCAAGAATATACTTTTTCTGAGGTGGTGACAGTAAAGGACAGGAACTCCATGTGGGGCGCTGGATAAATAGTCAAAGCAATACTCATTTAGCACGTTTTAGCACTTTACAAAGTCAGGAAGCGAACTCAGTCATACTCGAAACTGCTTAGTTAGGACACCAAGGGCAGGTATTCCCGATGGATGGACACATCGGTGCTGAGACTCGCCTGTCACATTCCTAAATGTGGGCTTTTGTAGTCCCAGGGGTTGTATGTTGTATATGCTGAGGATCTGGAGGTGGTCACCATGGCAAAGGTAGCCGTGGAGGCCCTGACTAGGTCGGTTTTCCAGAAGCACCTTTCCTTAGCTTCCTTCCTTCTCTGGCATAACTGTCCTACCACCAGCATCTCAGAGCCTGGCAACCTCCACATTAAAAATAAAAGGTAAGACGTTTCTGCCCTCTTGTCTCTAAATAGTCCAGGAAACAGGGAAGAAGAGAAACAAAATGAAATCATAAATGTCACTATTGATGGAATAAGTAAACGTGTGTCACAGGAATACAAACACATATGAAGAAGGTCGCAAAATACAGTGGAAACTTAAGCAGCAAGTAGGGTGCTGCATGAAGAGGGCTGCCTGGGACCAGCAGGTGCCATTCAGGCAGCTGGATTCTACGTGGCTGATTGCATGGGTCAAGTCCTGGTGTGTTTTTCAAGCCACAAGCTGTGCATGTGCCCAAATCCCAAGAGAAAAATGGAGGAGAAGGGATTGGGGCATGACCATGCCCTCTGTGGGTGCTTTCTCACTTTCTCTCTCTCTTTCTCTAATGAGAACACATTTCAAGCAGATTTAGAGAAGAACCATATCTCCAAAGTAGACAGCATCCTTGTAGACAGCACAATCAGTTGTCATGGTCTTGCTATTAAAAATGTCTCTTGGGCTAGCCTGTAACATGGTGGTTAAGCTGATTACATCCCACAGGGCTGACTGCATGGTTCAAGTCCTGGACCCAGTGGTTGGAAAAAATGTTGGACTACTTGGGCATGCCCAAAATCCCAAAAGGAGAAATGAAGGAGAAGGAATTGTGAAAGACCAATCTCCATGGGAGGTGCTTTTTAATCTTTCTTTTCTCTGTTTCTCTCTGACAAACATATCCACCCTCTAGCAAATTAAAAACAAAACCAACAAACACAAAACTCCCTTAACTTTGTATAGTCCATGGAGCAGCATGGAAGGCAGGGCTGCAGGGAGAAGGAGCCGACCACTCATGCATTCTCTCTAGCCACACTGTGGGACAACCCGGCAGCCACTTTTAGTCACACCAGAGAATGGTGAATGTCATCCTGGGCTTCACCGAGAGCCAGAAGGCTTCTGACTAGCCAGCCTAGAAAGAATTCAAAGACAACAACATCTGGCCTCAGACTTCTCCATAGAAGCTGGAAGCACTCCAAGCCAGGCACTGGGTTTGACCAAGGGATTTAAAAGTGCATACCTGGTTTTGGAAAGCATCAGTCAAACCCAGAACAAAAGGCATCCTACAAAATGATTCACTATCACTCTTCCAAAGTCAAGATCATGGGACCAGCAGTTAGGGTAATGGCTTTGTCCCTGAACTCCCATGTAGTCGACCATGGTTCGAGTCCCGGACCCGGTGGCTTAAACTCACACCGAGCACGTGTGCATGCGTGCCCAAGATCCTGAGAGGAGAATGGAGGAGAAGGGATTGCAGCGTGGCCATCCCCTCTGGGGGGTGATTTCTCGCTTTCTATCTCTCTGTGTCTCTCTGTCTTTCTGGCGAGTGCACGTGCCCTATAGCAAAAACCTCTCAAAAAAAAAAATCAAAATCTGGAGAAAAATGAGGTAAGTGCAATGGGAAATCCTTGCTAGACTCTTGAAACAGGAAATAAAAAGGGGGGTGTGAGTGATATTATACACTGGTGACACTCAAGTAAAGTCTACAGTAAACAGTATTGTACTAAGTTAATTTTTTGGTTTGGGTAATTGTTGTAGTTATATAAAATGTTTATATTCAGGAAATCTAATATTTCTTTTACAACCTTCCTGTAAATCTGAAATGAGTTCAAAATAGAGTTAAAAAGAAATAAAGCAACAGACAAATATGTTTAAACATGAAAGAACTCAAAGGATATAATTTCCACGAGCTCTTCTTTGCATAAATATGAGAAGATAGGTTTAAGCCAATGAATTGATCAAGAGAAACTGCGACAAAAGGACAGTGAGTTCTTAAGCACTGGATCCCTTAAATACAGGACTGAGGTTAAACCAGCATCTGGCTACAAATCAGAGTACAAATATTTATTTTTAATTATAACTTGTCAAGATATATAAACATAGATATAAATAAGTATTACCAAATGGGAATGGTAGTCACAGATGAAAAGGAATGAAAATAAAATACATTTATGTATTAAAGAAGGCCTTCAAAAATATTGCTGAAAACTGATAACGAATACCAATATAAATAATTTTAGGGGCCAGAGAGTGGTGCAGCAGTAAAATACAACACTCTGTGAGAACGATCCATGAGGAAACTTTTCGGGTTTGCATCTGTCCAGGGACATCCTTGAGTACACCAAGCACATATGTACTGTTATCTGGGGCTGCCCAGGGGTGGAAGATGGTAACAGGACTCTTTGGGGGTTCTGTCTCTCTGCTCTTGGATTTTTCTCTCTCTCTTTGACTCACAGAAGACTTTAAAAAAGGGGGCGAGGGGACCTGCTTGATGCCTCTCAAGCAGACTAGGAGAAGCACCAGTGTCTCCAAAGGAAAGAAGGAAAAAAGAAGTATAATTAATTTGAAGAAGAAAGGCATCCAGACAATGTAACAGAGGCAAAACTCATCATTCAGCAAGTCAGTGCGTTGGAAAGGTTGCCGGTTCATGTCCGGAAACCTCCCTGTGAGCTGGGAATATGTGTGCCCCTGATCTGAACTAGCTAGAGCAGGGATGATCACAGCATGCAGACCCTACTGGGGATGCCTTCTCTCTCTCTCTGCCTCACTGATGGAAGAAATAGATGAATAGACTTTAAGGGAAAGAAAAATAAATCTTTGATAAACTAATGATAAGGACATAATTAGTAAAAGTTGGAGGTGGGGGAGAAGGTGACAAAAGTGAAGATGTACTCATATTTCATCATTGCGTGTAACAAGCAATAAATAGTCACTGTCCCATAAATAGAAGGTCAAGTGCTGGGTCGTCAAAAAAGTTATGATACATTTTTGCACAGAAAAACATAGAAAAACTATGTTGTTACTTTTCTGATGACTCAATATGCTATAAAAGCTGGTTATGCTGGGATCACAAAAAGTTTAAAATCAGGCCTCTCACATTATAATAATGAGTACAACTAAAATAAGGGGGAAAGTTTAAAAAACAAGACATCGTGCTATAGTTATATTAAACAGTCTGATTTCATAATAGCAACAGACTGAGAATAATTTAAGTATCTATCGGTGAGGACGAGTTAAATTTAATATGATATGTTGAAACACAGTTATTTAAAAAGTGGGGCTCTACCCAATGATATAAAATGATCTCTAAGATCTATGAAAGGAGAAAATGGGGAACCAGCAGTTGGCGTAATAGCTATGTCGCTGGACTCCCACGTAGTCGACCGCGGTTCGCGTCTCGGACCCGGTGGCTTAAAACGCACGCCGGGTGCATGTGCATGCATGCCCAAGATCTCGAGAGGAGAATGGAGGAGAAAGGATTGTGGCATGATCATCCCCTCTGGGGGGTGATTTCTCGCTTCCTGTCTCTCTGTCTCTCTCTGTCTGTCTGGTGAGCGCACGCGCCCTATAGCGAAAACCTCTCAAAAAAAAAAAAAAAAAAAAAAAGGAGAAAACGAGGCAGGCTCCCAAGCACAGTAGTTAAGTGTGTATGAAGAGAGCTGGATTCCACATGATTGACCATAGCTCAAATCCAGCCCCAGCAGCTTGAGAAACACATCAGGTAGGTGTGTGTGTGTGTGTGTGTGTGTGTGTGTGTGTGTCCCAAATCCTGTTCTTAAAAGAAAAATAAACTAGCCAACTTAACACAGTAGGGTTTTAATAGAGCACATCTTAACACAGTTTAAATTGGGCAGTTGTCCCCGGACTTTTGGACAACTCTGGCTAGCCTCATGGTCAACTCCGCATTTAAATCAGCAGAAGAGGAGAGTGAGGTGTGCAGTGAAAGGGAATATGCCGTACAAAAACGTAAGTGAGGGAGTGAGGTAGAGAAATCGCTGGCTACATTTTGAAGTTTGTCTGTATTAACATGGTTTAAAAGGTGGAATGCCTATGATTGACTGAAGCCTAGCTGCTGTGATTGGCTGTAACCTAGCAACCAGCTCAGAAAAATAGCCTAACACGTTCCATTTCAGCCCTTCCGTAGGAATCCAAGTGTGGATGTACAGTGGCTGCTTTAGGATAAAATAGTTTAACACTGTCAAGAAGGAGAAATGGAGGAGAAACAACGGCAGCATGATCATGCCCAATTGGGGAGATGCTTTCTCTCTCTTGTGCAAGGGCATATGCCTTCTGGCAATGAGAAAGGGGAGAGAAAATAAAAACGTAGGACAGTTTCTATGGAAAACAAGCCATGCATGTGTGTGCGTGCATGTTTGTGTGCATGTGTCATGGAAGGATACACAAGAAACTGAGAGCCGTAGTTTGCATTTTAGGGGAGAGTGAATTGTAAGATTGCAGAAGAAGGGCTTCCTTTTCACCCTAAATAACACTGTGCCTTATCCATTTTGCATTATGTGAATTATTACCTATGAGAACAATAGATAGGTGGCTGAGCCATACAGAGAAGATGGACAGATAGATAGGCATGTATTGATAGATGATAGACGAGAGATGATGGATGGATAGGCAGACGATAGACAGAACTTGCCACCAGAAGCAGAGTTTGGAATAAAGCACATGGAAATGTTTGATCCCCGTGTTTTTCACCTACAAAGTTGTGCCAGGTTTCTGGAGGCTTCCCATTTGGCAACGTCTGGCTTCTAGAGAGGCCTGGTTTACTGGAGAGTGAGGGTGAACACGGAGGATCTTTTGTCCATATCCAGACTCCCGATGATCAACTAATAAAAAAATCAATTAATAAATGGTCCTAGCAAACAGAAGGGGTGCTCTGGTCTTATTTCCTGGGGCTGAGGATTCCATGAATAAGAATGGGGGTAAGGAGTAACAAAAAAATCAGATGCCATTCAGGTCTGGCTTAGGAAAGAGAATTGAATGTGGCTTTATTCTCAAGATGAAGAACATGGAAGAAGGGGTAGATTCCTGGTGTTGGTGAGAGAGAGGGGGAAAGGGATTGTTACTATAAACAAGAAAGACTTTTTTCTCTGTGGGGCAGGATAGGCCGAAGTTGCCTGGAGCCCAGACATCCAAATGCAGACGTGTGCCAATCAGCTGGATTTACCATTCTTTATTTCAGAATGGGCTCTGGCCAGGAGGCACAGGTCACATAGACAGTACACAGCTTTAGTCTAAGCCCTAAGAAAATAAAAAATTGACAGTGATATACACCGAGGAGCTAGGAAGAGAAGAAAGCAGAGGGGTGGGGGGGATAGGAATAGCAACCTTCAATGTCAGGAGTGGGTAAAGGAGAAAGAATTTGGAAGTAAACTTGGAAAGATGAGCCAGAGAGCTCAGAGTTCACACAACCAGGAATAAAGAACATTTCCATTCTGGTAAGGAGCTAAGCTTTGCCCAGAAGAGAAGCAGGGCAGGAGCTGGAGGACAGGACTAAGTGGAGTCCAAAGAAGTTAAGGAGAAGAGACTTGATACACTCAAATGCTAATGGAAGGGCCCAGTAGGAGAGGGGAAGTTGAAATGCAGGAAAGCAAGATGGGCAATGATCTCCTTGCAAGAGCAGAGGATGGATTCTGAGCCTAAGAGGAAGAGTAAGCCTCAGACAGTTGAGGGCTGCCCCTTTAATCACAAGCAAGGAGAAGCGGGACGGGGTATGAGGGATAAACACGCTCGTCAGCGCGTCAGCAGGTAGGAGAGGGGGTTCTGACCAAGAATAGAGATATATCTATTTTCTCGCTCAAGTAGGAAGGGAGTCATCTAGTAAAATTGAGGGGGAAAGTGGTAGGGTTAGGAGGTACTGAGTCATCTGAAAAGTCATGACATGGGACCAGCGATGGTGTAATGGTTATGTCACTGGACTCCCATGTAGTCGTCGTGGTCTGAATCCTGGACCCAGTGGCTTAAAACTCAGTGTGTGTGTATGTGTGTGAGTGTGTGTGTGTGTGTGGGCATGTGTGCACGTGTTGAGAAAAGAAGGGATTGCAGTGTGGCCAATCCTTCGGGGGCAATTCTTCTCTCTTCATCTCTCTGTCTCTCTCTGGCAAGAGCACCGGCTCTATAGCAAAAAATCTCTCTCAAAAAAATGCCATGATGTATGTTTCTGTTTTTCTACGCAAAAATGCAGTCTGACTTTTCTGGTGACCCAGTGTTTTTTAAAGCAGCACATAAGGTATCATTATAGCTTCTTTGTGTATAAGACAAAGTGCCAGCAAAGAAGAGATTAGTGGGAAAACATGAAGTCTATTCATCGGTGGAGGCCAAAGTCTGCAGGGGTCTGTAGGTTTTGTCTTTAATTTTTTTCAACATCACTCAGCAGCCTGGATGCAGATGTAAACAGGAGGGGGTCGACTGTGTTGGTCCAGAGTATAAAGAAAAAAACCCACAGGGACAGGTTGGACAATACAAATAATGATTCCAGACAATGGGTCTGAGGTAGAAAAAGAAGGAACAAAAGGCAGAAGGAAGCCCATGAGAGCAAGTGGAGCAGTCGGAGACCCGGAAGTCTTAGGTAAAGCTCATGCGCAAGAAGAGTTGAACAGACTGTGGTCAGAAGATACACGTTTTCAACAAAGAGCCAATAAGTTGTAAGACCTAGTTCTGTGTATTTAAAAATGCAAATTAAAACATGTATACACCTCAGATTTTAAGAGCATTAAGTTTGACAATAAAGTACCTATGTCGGAAGGATAGAGAGAAATGAGCGCATTGCGACACTGTTAGTGGGACCGTGGATTGGAACAAAACTTCTAAAATCAGTAATTTGGCCATATCAACCAAAATCACAAGTGGCCATGCTCCCCAAGGGGGGAGTGCTATAGATGGGAATTTAGCCTAACAACACACTCCCACGAGCCATGGAATTGCATGTGAGGGGCATTATCTGTACCAGGTGTTTATTCATTCATGATTAGCTACTTAGCATCTACGATGGTGAAGACAATGATCTTCGAAATGCAATTTTCAAACATGAAAGTATAAGTCCAACAAATAGAGAATAACCACATGTCCCAGATCTCATTCAGCTCAGAAATTATTGAGATGAACTGTAATATGACAAAACTGACTAAAAAAGAGTGTTGAGGAAAGGAAACTTACATGATCCTTTATAAAGAGAATGTTAGATCCAGCTACAGTTGTATAGTGGCAGTACGCTGACCTGCATTGCTGGAAGCCATACGGAAGATCAGGGTTCGGTTCTCAGATGGATCTAACACACCACGTGTGCACACCTGTGCTTATAATCCTGGCTGGCTGGAGGGCTGTGAGGAGGATCACAGTGTGAGAACCTATTGAGGGTGCTTGTCTGTCTGTCTGACTGTCTCTCTCTCCCAAAGAAAGAAACTTAAAAAGAATGTCAGAATAAGATGGCTAGTATAAACACAAACTAGTTAAGTCCTACAGAGAAATAAACTATATTCTTTGAAATTATCCTTTCTATGAGGCCACCAGGTGGGGTGGTGGTTAAGGGCACTGGATTCCCACATGGCCAACTGCAGTTCGAGTCCCAGATTTGGCAGCTTGCTTTCTCACTTTCCCTCTCTTTCACTCTGTCCCTCTCTGGTCAAATTAAAATAAGTAAGTAAAGTTAAATAAAAATACATCTTAAAAATTTTTTTAAATTAAAAAGAGAAATTATCTTTCTATTGAACAGAAATTATTTGCATCTTGACTAGATACAAATTAATAATTAACATGTGCTTTTACAGAACCTTTCATTAATAATAAATAAAAGGTCAAATAATGCTATATTATCCTAGAAAATGCAGTATTTTATGAATGGGTTTGTTAAACAATGCCCAGCATGACATTGAAAGGATATGCTGCATGCTTCTGAACTTATTTCCAAGCTTATATAGGATTTTTCCCCCATGATGTATATGCTTGAGATATGACAGTGAAAATGGCAAAGAAAGTCCTAGCTTTCCCAGAGCTAGCAATGTTAGGAATAGGACGGAATGAATGAATGAGTGAGTGAATGAATGAATAAATAAATAAATAAATAAATAAGAGGGAAATGAATAATAAGGGACTCCAACACAGGAGACAGAATCCCTTATTGTCACCATACGTGATATGTAGATTCAATCTGTTACAATAACTGGGAGGCCATTAGGCAGAGACAGCTCCAGAGTCCTTTGTTTCCTGTGTTAGCAATCCAAAATCTAACTCAATGTGAACAGTAGAGTGAAACTTTAGCTTATCCAATCAGAAACCACCAGCTAACCTCTAATTAGACTTCCCGCTTTAGCAAATCAGATACTCTCTTTATCTTGCTTCCCTGAACACCTTGTAAAAGTTTTTCCCCAATGCCCCTCAGGGGAGAGCTGAACCCTGTGCAGTCTGGAGCTGCTCTATTCATGAACTGCGGTCTGCACAAATAAACATGTTAAAATATTAATGTTTTAAAGTTTATCTTTTAACAAATGGAATAGGATGTATTCTAAGCTTCTAAAAAGGCTAATGTGGATCTGCAACTGTTGATAGAAGGTTAAGAAGCAAGTTGATTTTGTGTTTTGTCTGATAAGAACAGAAATTTTACATATTGAGCTGGAAGCAGTACACAAAATCTAGAATCTATGTCTCTACTTCATCCCAAGGGCAGTGGGATGTGGAGAAAGAAGCAACAATCCCGCATGAGAGCTGCCAGGAAAACTGGGTCATCAGAATTAGGATGAAATGGAGTCAGCCTGGGAACAGAAACTTGAAAGGGTACACTGAAAACATTTGGAAGGAAGGAGGAGGAGGAAGGGAGAGAAGGAAAGAATAGGATCTTGAGTCTTAGGACAGAAGCAAAGAGCATCTAGATGTTAAAAAAGATGGGAAAGCCTGCAGGAGACAGGAAGGCAGGCATCAGGCAGGATGACGGTGACATGATCCCACTCCATTTCTCAAAGTAACCAACTTGCACTTTCAACTTCAGGTTAATTTCTGCCCCTAAGATAAAAAAGAAAAAGAAACTGGACAAACTTAAAATTAATGACTTCACTTGGATGTATCAAAAAACTAAAGTTATTGAGAAAATTGGTACCTAGAATCCAGAGAGTGAGTGCAACTAGAGAGAAGCAGAAATGGAGATCCGCTTGCTTGAAGCAAAACCCATAGAGCCATAGACTAGTGTGAACAGTTCAATGGCAGTGTTGACAAATTGCCGGAGACAGGACATGGATTCTCAGGAGAATGAGAAACTCCTGGACAACACAGCTTAAGGGAATGCCCCCTCCCCCACTTTCCTGGACTCTTTTTCCAAGACTCCCACCAGGTTCTCAAAGTGAACTTCCAAAGAAAGATCCTCTCTGAGTCTGGTAGGTGGAGATGAAGATTAACCATTGAATGCTCCTCCATAAACAGAGCCTACTGGCCAAGTAAGGAGACTTTGCAAGACCTCAATTCTAAAGTTTAGCTCAGCTGGATGAAAAGAATTCCTTCTAATTCTAGCTCTCTCTAGCATTCCTATCTTACTTGACATGAAATGCAAACACACAGAGAATCAACAAGTCAGGACTTCAAAAAAAAAAGAAAAAAGATTGGGAACTTTATAGAAAGATGAAAGATGAGTCAGGAAGGAATGAAGTCTGTACAATTGCAGAAACACTTACAAGGGTCACAGGTCCTCTAAAAGGCTGAGGTTTATCTGATTGTATAATAGAATTATCTTTCCTACCTTACCACCACACCTACAGGGCTCAAGTATAAGAACAGTGGATTTCAGCTGTACGAGCTGCAGACACAGACTCTCCCTGAAGAGGAATAGGTAAGCCCAAAACAACATAAACAAAAACAAGGACACTCGCCAAAAACAGGGTACCACTGAAACCTGTGGTACATACAGCTATGACAAATGTTAAATAATCCAAACATCTGATCAGGTGAACGTAAATCCTCACACTAGAGACCCATTTTTCTCAGTTCTTACCTACAACATGCTTGGATTTCAGCAAGAATTATAAGACACGCTAAAAGGCAGAAAGAAACATATATATATACACACAATCTGAAGAGGTAGATAAGTTAGCAGAACCAGATGCAGAGGTGACCCAGACATGGACTTCTCAGAGAATTGAAAGTAACAATGAATATGTTAAACCAGGGTCTAGATGGGGTACAGCGATGGGCAATGCTCTCAGGGCTGACCCACGCAAAGGCCATGCTTCTGCACACGCATTCTCATCATCTAAGAGGACGATTAGGGGTAGATTAGGTCAAAACCTTGCCAGGGGTTCTCTCATTCTCACTCACTTATAGACTAAACCTTAAACATTTATTAGAACAGTTACCATGTTACATTACAATTTATTTTTTCATGTGATATGTGACCCCATTACTTGCCCTCTATAAAGGCAGACGCATAGCTCAGACAGTACTATGTGAGTATGTTAAAATGAAATGTAAAATGATGGGACCAGCAGTTAGTGTAATGGCTATGTCCCTGGACTCCCACGTAGTCGACCGTGGTTTGTGTCCAGGACCCAGTGGCTTAAAACACGCTGGGCGCGTGTGCATGCGTGCCCAAGATCCCGAGAGGAGAATGGAGGAGAAGGGATTGCGGCGTGACCATCCTCCCTGGAGAGTGATTTCTCGCTTTCTGTCTCTCTGTCTCTCTCTGTCTGGCTGGCGAGCACACTCGCCCTAGCAAAAACCTATAAAAAAAAAATGAAATGCAAAATGATATAATTTTTGGAAAGGTGCTGACAGTCAAGGACAGTAATAGTGAACGTGAAGAGAATTTCTTGAGTGTAAAGAAAACCAGGTTCTAGATGTTTGAGTTAACAAATGGAAACAAGCATTCTTGGCACTTTATACTTCACTATGAAGAAAAGCAGTTACCTGATACATTAACATCACGTCAGAGATGTCCTCACTAAGCAAAGGCCTGGGACTATGCTGGTGGTGTGCTTTGTCCCGTGGTCCACACGACCCTTCATTGCTCTTGTAGAAAATGCTTCCTGCACTACACAATGCCAGCTTTGATAACTATGAATCATAAGGAAACTGTCAGCAAATATTAAAATACATTTTTAAGAATATTCTCATTAAATTTTTTTTTAAAGTTTTAGCAACTAAGAGGTTAATTCATTCTTGAATGTCACTGTCTATGTCGTTTTGTCTTGGCTCACACTCAGGATACAAAACCAATTACGGTCATTTGAACATTCTCTGAGAAGGTTCCAGGAAGCCCTGAATGTTCTGGCTTAGACCTTCCCAGGTCTTCCTAAAGCTTGTCCACAGTGCCAACTGTCGCTGGTGTGGTCCAAAGGCAGAGGCCAGCAGTCAGGAAAGAAGGGGTGAAGTACGGTCTCACCAACCAGGCCCGGGACACAGTCAAGAACGAGGCGGGTGGCCTAGAGGGACCAAGGCCTGCGGCTCCCAACCACTCCATTTCCTCCCTGGAGGGTTCTGCGCTTGGTGTCTATGGGTGCTGTGTGATCTGTGGATCGAACTAGGACTTGGTACCTACAGGTGCCCAAGTGATCTGCATGCAAAATTGTATTTCAGTGCCTTTGGCTTCCTTTGTAAGTTTATAATCCTTATTTTATACTTCAAACACATCATCTTTGATTTGAAGTCAATGGCATAAAAAGGTTACAAATTCTTATAAGGTTCTTTATCAGAGAGCTGTATTTTAGGGCAATATTGACCTTTTGCAATAAAATGCTAGTTTTACTATATGCAAAGAGTCTTCAAAATGTTCATGGAAAATGTAGATTACAAAACAAACGAACAAAAACTACATGGATTTAACATGTACTACCAGGCACAGAGGGCTAGCTGGCATGGAGCAAATTGGGTCCAGGAATCTGGAGCATTTCTCCAAAGAGAGCCACAGGTGCACGCTATTAGAAGCAAAAGTACACACACTTAGGGGATGGGCACAAAGCTATGGCAAAAGGTGTTCTACAAGATTCCGAAATCTTGGGTGGAAAATTCGTAGTCTCTGATACAAAAAGACTGTGATTTTTTTTTTCCAAGCAACTCTGAAACTAAATATAGGTTTTTTGATATTAAAACACCACTATTGTGTTGAGCCTCTCATTGTCTAGAGACCTCACTTTTTTCAGAACATTCCCATTATTCTGTGTGGTACACGTGAGACCAAATTGCCATTCATTCAGTGTAGACCTATTATAGAACCACACAAAGTCGCCTAATAACTCCCCAAAGAGACATAATGTACGCTGCTCATCTGATCGCTAAATAGATAGATAGTGTACTTTGTCATGTCACTGGCAATGACTGTGGCATCTCAACATGACAGAGACCGGGACAAAAGGCGAGGCCAATGACTGTTGAAAGAATGATTTGAATAGAATATCTACAAAAAGATGGATTCACAGGAAATGAAGCTTCATTAGCTCAGATGCCGCCATATGGAACTACTTGTTGGGTCAAGAGCCTTCCAGAAAACCATATGAAACCCTGGGAAATGTCTGTTTTGGATGCAAGAAATCTCAAGGGATTTTATGGATTCAAATCTTTGTTATGGAAAAAGAAACCATGAGCTTAGCCTGGGAAGTTTGAGTTCTGGGAAAGATGCCAAACTCGAAGCTGACGTGATTTGCAATAACCTAGTTAATCAACCATAAAAATCAAGGCTTTATCGTTTTTTTAGAGATAATCACACACTGCAATTTTGAATAGTAAGATGTATTGTGAGAAAACCATGTGTTTTAACTAGGGTGTATGTTTGTTTAAAAGACTACTAAATGTTAGAGTTTCAGCCAAGAACTTTCCTTGTGCATAAATATCCAGTATACTGATGTTTTAAGATTTCATTTGCCCATATTTTGAGAAGATAGAGACTTCAGAGAACTTTTATGACTTAAACTTGACTTCAGTAATTACAGAATCGTTTCTTTAAAAGAAATTGGCTTTCAATGACAAAAGTTAGAAATTTATTCATCATTTCTCTGTAGTGTAAAGCTGAAGTTTTATGTAAACAAATGAGAAGTTTGAAACTACAGCACAGGCAGACTTAGCTATACCCACATGGCTTCCTCTGAGACTGTTAGTTCTCCAAAATAATCGAAACATTTTAAAATAGACTCTCTGGGATTCTGAGCTGAAATTTTATAAAGGGTCTAGCAGAGAATTTTTGAGGGTCTGGCAAGGAAAGAGGGTGAATTTGAAGAGAAAAGCAATCAGAAATATCAATCCCAGTAAAATTAGTAAAGAAAGTAAAATTGAATTCTCTCTCCCCCAGTCCCCTCTTTTGAAATACCTAATTCTTTGAAGCCAGTTAGGATCCTGCTATTGGTCTCAGCTAGTTACATCCACAAAACGACATGGAGCCTTAAAAGATAAATACAAATTTCTGAGTCTTCAGGTTCCCTAAGTGTGTTCTAGGTATTCCTGAGGATCCCTGACACACGATCAGAGCTATAAGATCAGAACTAATTTTATAATACGACAATGTTATTTGCCTTTTTCCCTGTTTTCCCTATGTATGCCACGGGTTTTCCACAGGCCTCATAATGTGCGACATCACCACAGACTAAAATGCAGACACGATTGGGAGAATCTATTTATCTTCTGTTATCAGAATGTAAACAGACTAGTAAGAATATAAAGCAATAGCACTTTTCTTTCTTGTGTTTTTCTTCAAAATAGTAATTGCCCATAAAAATTTTATTTATAATAAACAGGTTTATTGTTTTTCTAAATGAATAAATACATATTTATTTATGAGAGAGAGATTGTTGCTATAGGGCACATATGTTTGCCAGAGACAGAGAGATAGGAAGGGAGAAATCACCCTCCAGAGGGATGTCCATGCTGCAATCCCTTCTTCTCCAGTCGCCTCTTGGGATTTTGGGCACACATGCACACATGCCCACATGAGTTTTAAGCCACTGGGTCTGGGTCTCAAACTGTGGTTGACTACGTGGGAGTACAGCAATATAACCATTATACCATCTTCTGGTCCCAAAATTTTTAATGTCACTCAGTTTTACCTTAAAATATGATGAATATTAATAGACTATACATGAGCAAAAGAATTCTGAAAGATTCAATCATTTTTAAGAGTGCTCTGGTCCTCAGACCAAAAAGTTAGAACTGGGGCCAGCAGGTGGCTTAGTGATTAAGGTGCTGGACTCCCTCTTGGCTAACCACGGTAAACTTCTGAACCTGGAGCCTTCAAAATCATGTCAGGCACATATGTGTGCATGCCCACAACCTTGAGAGAAAAATACAGAAGAAGCGATTGCAGTATGGCCATGCCCCCTGGGGGTGATTTCTCACTTTCCTTCTCTCTGTGTCCATCTGTCTCTCTCTAGCAAGCACCTATGCCCTTTGACAAAAGCCTTTAAAAAAAAAGTTTAAGAATTGTTAGGAAAATAGAATTACCCTCCTGAAGGGAAAATTAATACATATTATAAAATGTAAAGCAGGGTCAGAGCCATAGTGCAGCAGTTAGGGAGCCAGCTCCTACATGGTTAAGTAGTTTGGTTCCCAGCCCCAGAAGCTTGAAAACACACACCAGGCACATGTGCATGTATGCCCCAAATCCTGGGATGGGATGAGGAAATGGCAGGAAACAGATTGTCACATGATGGACACGCACACTGAAGGTGCAGCTGCAGTCAAGCAAATAGGTCCTCTGGCAATGAGAAAATGTAAAGCACAGTCTTCCACGTAAAGGGAGCTGACTTAGTAGAAGGCGTTCTGCAGATCTAGAGCAAAGTAGAAGCAGGCAGTCTGTGAGCCGTGCACATACTAGAGCCCGTTGTATCTGAAGAGACCTCCTTAGTTCTAAAAGTCTTAGACTTCTGCTTTGACAAATATGCAGAGGCTAAAACTAAACTAAATGAGAGAAAGCACAGATATCTTAGTGAGATATGTCCAATAGAACCCTCCCTGTAAACCTCGAACTCCAGTGGGTTCTGTCCTCAGTGTGGGAATAAGCAAGAATAAATCTACCCCTTGGATGAGGCTGGTCAAGGTTTTTGCCTATTTTGATTCTGGTGTTGAGTGGAGGGGGAAAATTTATCTTGGTAATTCATGACTAAAGGGGGTTTCCTGATGTAGAGCAGCCAAATTCATACCGTCTATGTAGCCTGCCTGAGCTCACATAGAATTTAACCTGGAGGCCTTCGGATGGTGGTAACACTGAACGACCAGCAGAACTAAACACAAATTCTCTCTCAAGGATACAATTTTAACACAATTTCCTAGGTAGATGTGAAAAATCACCATCATAAAAATAAATGAATAAATGAAATTTAAAAGTCAGACGATGCCTTTCTTGTCATAGTTTGGTTTTTCTGTTGCCAATAGCTAAATACCACGCAGCGTGATTTAATAAGAATAGAGGTTTATTGAGCTAACAGTTTTGGAGGTCCAAGATCAAGGGGCTGTACCTGGTGAGAGTCTTCTTGTCGGTGTGGTTGCTGCAGAGTCCTAAAGTACCACAGGGCATCAAGAGGTAAATGATGTAGTGCCCCTGTCTCACTCCCCCTCCTTACAAACCCACTAGCCGTCGCTCATGGGACCCCACCCTAATGACCTTATCTAATCCTAATTACTTCCCAAATGCCCCCTTCTGAACCCCATCATCAAATTTTTTTCTCTTAATTCTGTCATAACTCAATTTCAACATGGGAATTTGGGGGTCGGGAGGGGCATGTTGAATTCTAGCATCTCTAGCCATAGCCAGGAATATCTCTCATCTTCCTCTGGCTGCAGTTCAGGGGAAGGCAGTGAAGTCACAGACCCAACCTCTACCAGCTGATGCAGAAAGGGACCAAAGGTGCATAACAACCTGTAAGCCTTTGACCCTCCTTCCCAGGGTGAGACCAGGAGAACGCTCTTGCCCACAGAAGGGTAGACTGGGACATGAAGATTGACACCATCAAGGCCCACGCGTCCGACATGGTGTCCTGGATGAGAAGGAAGCGATTCTGCATTGGTTGCTCAGAAGGTCCCACCAATCTGAAAAAGGAGACAACTGCACTTGCCCCATTTACTCTAGCTTGTACCGAAGGTGGAAGGGAAGTGCTCAAGAACAGATAGTTTCCTGCAGAGCCTTTCTGAAAGCTGCTGGCTGTGGGCAATAGGGACTTCCTTAAGACTCACTGAAAGCAGGAAGTGACTGAGGAGAAATTCAGTCTCCACCTTTCTCCGCATTACAGGCCTCATCAATTCACAAATAACAGATCATGTAATCAGTAACACTACTGGAATTAAAAACCCTATTGGGAGGACCAGCAGATGGTATGATGGTTATGTCACTGAACTCCCACACAGTCAACTGTGATTCGAGTCCAGGAACCGGGGGCTTAAACTCATGCCATGCACGTGTGTGTGCGTGTCCAGAGTCCCAAGATGAGAATGGAGGAGAAAGGACTGCAGCATGGCCATCACTGCACAGGATGACTTGCTGCTCTCTGTCTCTCTGTCTCTCTGTCTCTTGGTAAGCACATATGGCCTCTAGCAAAAATTTCTCTAAACAACACTCTATTGGACCAACCAAACAACAGACAAGACCTGGATGAAGAGCCATTTCTGGCCCTACTTGTTTAGCTATGGTTCCTTGACTAAGAGTGACTATTGCAGTTTTAAATGTTAGGGGGATAAAAAACCTATGTGACAGCCTTTTAGGAGGCTGAGGGAGGAGAAAACTATGTGACGGAGACCATACGTGACCTACGAACATAATATTTAGTATTTGGCTCTTTAGAGGAAAGGTTTCCTGATCCCTGCTCTAAAATAGGAAATCACAAGATCCAGATTAGGTTCAGATTGAGAACAAATAAATTAGTGTTCCAAGAACTTTTTGAAGATCCCCTTGCACATTGCGCATCTTGCCAAATAGCACATTTGTTCACCTCCTTTGTGGTTAGGTGTGGCCAGTAGGTGAACTGAAATAACTTACACAACTTCTAGGTCAAGTCTTTGAACATAGATGACTCCCACTCCATTTTCCCTCTTCCTTATGGAGGAGAGAAGAGGGGATCCGGGCCAGGGTAAGCCATCTGTGCCCATGAGAATGATGTCAGCACTTGGAGACAAGCAGAGCACTTGGACAGAAAGAGCTCGGGTCCCTAAACAGCTCATGGAGACAGGTATCCTCTAATCCCGGGCTGCCTCCTCTGGATCCTGACAGACGCCACAGAAAGAGTCTCATCTGCCAGCTCATTCTCGGGTGGGGATCTGTGCTACTACAACTTAGCTCTACCCTAGCACATCAGGCAAATGCTAACTACAAGAAATCTACGTGGCTGCAATAATATCTGAAAAATAGACTTCACAGCAAAAAAGAGATACAAAGGTCCATAATGGTAAAAGTCTCATCTTACTGAAAAACTGAACAATTTGTATATACCTTGGTTGTACATTTATGTGTCTTTACAGAACTGAAATAAATAGTCAAGTCTACCATCCTAAAGAAATATTTAATATCTCTAAGTAATCAGCAGATAAATCAGTCAATAAATAAGATACGGGAAGAGAAGTTCATATGCTTTATATAGTCAGTACATAGAGCATATTATATGCAATGATTAAAGATTTGTTTTGCTTTGTTTTCAGTGAGTGATCATGGTACAGAGCAGGAAGGAGATGGAGAAGGAGAAAGGTATTTTGAGAGGGTCTCACCATGGTACAGTCCTCCTGCAGTTTCCCACTTAGCTGGGACCATGGCTCTAGGCGACTGTCCCAGCCTGTCTAGATCAGGCTGGGAAACAACTGGGCCTCCCAGACTGGGTTCAGCCACCACACAGCACACCACACAGCAGCCCTCCCACTGCGACTCTTCTACATTCTTTTAAAGTACAAAAAGCATAGTTTTAAAGTTTTGAAAACTGACTACATTCTAAGCCATTAGCTTAAACAAATTTCAGAGGATAGTAAGATGCAAAATGTATTCTCAGACCACAACGCAAATTAAATAGAAGTCGACGACAAAAGAAACCAAGAGAAAAACATGTTTACAAATTTCATTAAATCCTAAACAACTCAGAGTTCAAAAAAAGAATGCAAATTACCAAATAAGTATAAATGAGCAGTAAGTATTATGCAAGAAAATTTGTAGAACGTAGCAAAAGCATTACTTAGTGACAAATACATAACCATGTTCAAAGACAGGGATCACTAGGAGGTAAATCTATAACCCTCAAACAGATATAAAACTGAACACATGTTAAAGATTTTATCCTATTCTTTAATCAGTGAGGGAACCAAGCAGATGTTACAACTGTTCAAAAGAAAATCTGAAAAACAAGCATATTTGTAAATCAGGAATATTTAAAGAAATATGCACATGAAGGTAAATCCTATTTTCCACAAGGGATAAAGGAAGTAAATTGAATTTTTAAGAGGTAGGACAGAGGGCCAGCAGGTGGCATGGTGGTTAAGGCGCTGGACACTCCCACATGGCTGACCATGGTATGGGTTCTAGACCTGGTGGCTTGCTTACTCGCTTTCTCCCTCTCTCTCTCTCTCTCTCTCTGTCTCTCTCTGGTCAAAATAAATGAATGGATAAATAAAATAAAATAAATATTTTTTTAAAAAGAGGTGGAACAGAAACTGCATGTTTGCAGACAAAAAATATTTTGCATTGCTATCAGTTACCTGTAACTTGAAGAGCTGCCGAAAAACTCAAAGTAAATGAAAGGGTAGAATCGGGTAACCAGAAAGGTATACTGCAGAATGCATTGTTTTCCACATAAGGACAATTGTTTTATAGTCATCCTCATGATCAAAATTATTATAGGTAATCTCAATGTAAGGCTGATCTCATTAGCTTCAGCCTCATTATTTAGAGCTACGACAAGAATATGTACTGCATTTATGCTAGAAAAAGCATTTGATGCACTGTGAAGATGTCCACTAACTAAATGTAAATTTCAGGAGTGGAAAATAAAAAAGATTAAAGAAAACACATTTTAAAATATTAAGTTACTACGTAGGCCTTTTACAGTTTGTTTGATTGTAATGAACTAAGCATGTAACTTATAAAATTTAGGAGGAGAAAAACCACAGCAAAATAAGCCCAGAGATTAAAAGATGAGATACATAAAGAAAAGGGCACAAAGTTATGAACTAAAAGGCAGAGAGCCCTTGCACCTGCTCCAGGATGCGGAGAGCTAGAGAAGCCTTGCTCTCCGCTTTACAACAAAATTAGATCTACTCACTTCAAACTCAAACTCTTTTGAACCCATTGGAGAGCTGAGAATGCAGAGCAACCAGCTTATCCAAAATTTAGGAAGAGATAAAGCAATACCTCACCTGGGGCAGAGGGCACAGACACCAGCTGAAGTGTCTGTGAAGAGCAGTTGAAAAGCCATTGAAGGCCAAGTGTTGGCTGCAAGACAACGTGAAGCCCTTGGGGGCTGCAGAACTGAGTCTGCACTCCCTTGCAAGCTCTTCGTTATTGAATGTCATCCATTTGCTGCTCACAGAAAAGATCTGAAATGTCCCCAAGAAGCACCGTGGTGCAGACATGAGGGAGGAAAGAATATAGAGAAAGAGGGGCAAGAAACTGCTGCTGCCTCGAGGCACTTGTGAAAACTCATGGCAGCTGATGAAGGCACAGAGGGACCCCTGTGCCTAGAGAAGGGGCTGGATTAGACAGACGCCAAAGCTACATCCAAGGAAGCGCGGGGAGAACTGAGGCCACTCTGGAGAACCAGACAAGCAGCGCATGGACTGCCAAACATTAATCAAAACAGAGATACCCACAGCTTGAAACTAAGGAGCTTCAAATAATAATTAATAGCAGGAGACCAGCAGATGGCATAATGGTTACATTACTGGACTCCCACATAGTCTACTGCAGTTCAAGTCCTGGATCCAGGGGCTTAGAACTCATGCTGGGTATGTGTGTGTGTGCGTGCACACCCAAAATCCCAAGAGGAGAATTGAGAAGGGATTGAGGCGTGGCCACACTCCTGGGTCATGATTTCTCGCTTTCTGTCTCTGTCTTTCTCTGTGTCTCTTCAAAGTGCACATGCCCTATAGCAAAATCTCTCTAAAAATAATTCATTAATTAATTAAAAAAATAATTAATAGCAGAATAGCATTCAGAGAGAATAGGGGGAAGACAAGAAAGTATCCAAAGAGAGTTTCGTGAGGTACAAAGGGAAGACTTAAAATAGAGTTCTGCAGACAAACCTGAATCCTAAACAAAAGGGATCTCTAGAGCAATTAGCAGCCTTGGTAAACTTACAGTTACCATAGCAACAGCCAACCTCAAACACAGGCAACCAGATTTTAGGCCATGAAACAAATCAACAAATTTAAAAGAACAGAAATCATACAGACTATGTTCTCAGACCGCAGTGGAACAAGTTGAAAACCAACAACATAAAGCTACAAACGCAATCTCAGTAGGTTTGGATGTTAAACGTATGATGCTAAATAACTCATGAGTCAACAAGAAAATCAGAAAAAATACTTTGAAGTAAATTCAGATGAAAAGATGATATCAAAATTTGTGGCATACAGGTGAAGTAGTGTTTAAAAGAAACTTACAGCATTATATGCTTATATTGAAGAAAAAAGTCACAAATCAATTGACACGCTCACCTTAATTAGAAAAAGAACAAACTAAATCCAAAGACACCAGAAGTGTAAAATAAAGGTAGGTGTACAAGCCTATGAAATTGAAAACAAGTCAGTAGAGAAAAATCTATGAAACCAAAATTAATATTTAGAAAACATTAAAGAAGTTGATAAATCTTTAGCTGGACTGACCAAGAAAAAAAAAGATGATACTAACATCAGGAAGAAAATAGGTTATTGATACCAACCCTACAGGTATTAGAAGAGTAGAAGAACACAGTAGTATCCTTCCGAAGAGAGCATATATATGTCCTAAGGCCCAGTTGATGCCTGGACCCACAGACAGTACTAACCCTATACATACTGGTTTTCCTATACATACATACCCATGGTAAAGTGCAGCTTATAAAGCAGGCACAGTAAAAGACTACCAACAATTACAATAGAATGATTAGAATATACTGCAATAAAAGTTATGTGAATATGGTCTCTCCCTCTCAAAACATCTTATTACATTATAACTACTTCAGCATACAGTTTTATTTTTTCTTTCCTTATTAAGTCAAGAACGTTCACCTTTTCTCTTAAAGGAAGCACTTCATGTTATCTCTCTGGCATATCTGTATCACCAACATCATTGGTAACCCAGCAGGCCCCAGAATGGTTTCTGTGGAACTCTAAGGTGCATGTTGTCAAATATTATTATTCATGGGCAGGAAAAGGAAAGTGATGTACAGAAAATGGAAGTGAGGCAAAAGAGGTAAAAAAAAAAAAAAAAAACAGCTGTATTGCTTATGGCTGTGATATTTGCCTGCATGAGCAGTTTAGAGGGTGGGCTGCTGAGACGGGTTGTGGCCGTCATGATTGGCTGTGACTCAGCAATCTGTTAAGGAAACGAACTCCTACATGAGGTGGTGGTTGTTCACAAGAGCACATGTGGGACCAGCAGATGGCATAATGGATATGTCACTGGATTCCCACATAGTCAACCACATTTTGAATACTGGATCCAGTGGTTTAAAACTCATGCCAGGTGCATGCGTGTCCAAAATCCCAAGGAGCAACTGGAGGAGAAGGCATTGTGGCATGGCCATCCCCCTGGGGCTTGATTTCTCGCTTTCTGTCTCTCTGGTGAGCCCACGTGCCTTTATAGCAAAAACATCTCTTAAAAAGAAACACACACACACACACACACATATGGGTATGGAGGCGTCCTCAGTCCAATGCACTTTGATTCCACAGGTCAGTATTAAGTAAAGGTTGGCATAGTCCTGGTGGCAACAATAGTAGGACAGCCCAGCACAATGTTGGAGCCACATGGAGGGCCTGGATTTGGATCCTAGACCAACTGGAACATGCTGGGTGTGGTGGCACATGTTTGTCAATCATCTTAACTGAGAGGCTGAAATGAGAGGATGGCAGAAAGGCAAGACCCTTTTAAAAATATCTGTCTGTCTGTCTGTCTCTCTCTCTCTTTCTCTCTCATAAAGGAAGGGAAGGAGGTTCCTTGAACTATGATATGACAGTCAGTGCAATAACCTTGTGGGCTCCTAAGTGACTAACGGATAGGCGGCATCTACAGCATGGATATGCTAAATAAAAGAATGACTGGGTGAGAGTGAGCCAGCACACAATGTCATCATGCTACTAATAATGGCACACAACTTAACACTTGAACTGTTTCTGGAATTTTCCACTTAATATTTTTGACCTATGGTAACCGAAATCACAGAATGCAAAACTATGAATAAGGGGAAAAGGCTGCATTACAAAATTCTGTGCACACATACTTGATAACTTAGATAAAATTAGTCAATCTTTAAGAATTACAAATCACCAAAATGAAATAGAGAGCTTCAGTAGTCCTATAGCTATTAAAGAAATTGAATCCTTGTTTTAAAACTTCCAAGAAGAAAATTCTAGTCCCAGGTGATTTCACTGGTGAATTCTGCCAAGTACTTTAGGAAAAAATACCAAAATAATGCCAACTCTACGCAGTTGCTCCCAGGAAACAGAAGAGGAAAGACTTTCCAACTAATTTTAATGAGTCCAGCATTACCTTACTACCAATACTAGACAAAGGCATTATATAAAAAAAGAAAACTACAGAATAATAACCCTCCTGAATGTATGCACACAAATCAACAATGTATCAGCCAATTCATCAATACATATAAAGGAAAATAACTAGATTGATCAAGGCGGGCTTATGTAAGGCTGGAGTAGCATTCAAAAATCCATTGATGTATCTGAAACCTCTTTTGAATCTATCATTACTTCAATGAAAAGTTAAAATAATGTTTTTAATTACAAGAGGGCATGTGTACTTACCAAAGAGGCAGACAGAAAGGAAGAAAACAGTCCTCCATGGATATGCTCATACCACAATTCCTTCTCCATTTCCTCATTCTGTTGGAATTTGGGGCACACTCACATACATGTTCAACATGTTTTTAAAGCCACCAGGACTGGGATTTGAACCATAGTCAGTCATAAGGGAATATCAAAACGAAAATAGGTTATTGATACAAATCCTACTGGTATTAGAACAGCAAAAGAGTACAATAGTATCCTTAACCATTAGGCTCTAGGACTAACTCCCAAACAAATTCTAAAATGCAAATAAGCAAGAATAAAACCATTAATGTTGGTGCATAAAATTGTTTGACAGGGGGCCAGCAGTTGGCTATGTCACTCAATTCCCATGTAGACAACCGAGGTTCAAGACCCAGACCTGGTGACAAACTCACGCCAGGAGCATGTGCATGCATGCCCAAGATCCCAGGAGGAGAATGGAGGAGAAGGGATTGCAGCACGGCCATCCCTCCTGGGGGCGGCAGGAAGGGGAGGGGGGGTGATTTCTCGCTCTCTGTCTCTCTGTCTCTCTCTGTCTTTCTGGTGAGTGCACATGCCCTATAGCAAAAATCTCTCCAAAAAAAAAAAAAATTGTTTGACAGTATTCAAGTCCTTCAAAAATCAAAATTCTCAGCAAACTAGGAATTGAAGGGAACTTTATACTTGATAGTGAAAATCTTTCTCCTAAGATCTGAAATAAGGCAAAGGTATCTTCTCTCACTGTCCATTTTCAACACTGTACTAGAAGTCCTAGGCAGTGCAACCCAGCAAGAAAGTAAAGTCGGGGACCAGCAGATGGCATAATGACTACTTCACTGGACTTCCATGTAGTTGACTGCGGTTCGAGTCCTGGGCCCAGTGGCTTAAACTCACGCTGGGCGCTTGTGTGTCCATGCCCAAGATCCCGAGACCCTGGGGGGTGATTTCTCACTTTCTGTCTCTCTGTCTCTCTGTCTTTCTGGCGAGCACACACACCTTATAGCAAAATCCTCTCCAAATTTAAAAAAAAGGCAAAATCATGTATACATCAGAGAAGAATAAAACTATTTATAGACAATTCGATTATGTATGTGGAAAAATCTCAGACAAGGTTATACAAGAATAGCTTCTAGAAGTATAAATGAGTTTATAGTGCCATGGATATCCACATACAAATATCAATTTTATTTCTATATACTAATAAACTATCAGATTTTAAAACCTTAAAAAGCTATGTAATTTACATTGACAACAAAGAATTAAATACATAGGTGTAATTCTAATAGAAGGATGATTTTCATTCTGAAAACCATGTACAAATGTAATGTGAAGAGAAGTGAGAAGGCCTTAGACTAGAACCCAAAAAAGATCATCAACCTCTGACTTCCACAAGATAGGCCCAAGGTAATTGGTGGTCACATCGTGTTTTGCTCCCAGGAAAGTATATGAAATCAAAAAGAAATAAGGTCTCTTCTTGAGCATGGACTCAGTAGGACCAAAAACGAGAACAAGACCTCCACCTAAGCACTGCACAGGGTTGTTTAGGATAAACCCACATGTGGGAAAGGGTTCGGTGGTTGGTAACCACATGGCGCTCACAGCTTCAACCCGGACTCGCTCTGCAACACCTCGTGCCACACCACAGACCAGAGGCAGCCCCACCTGGAAGCAAGTCAGGGCTTTAGAAAGGAATTCAAAAGGGGATACACTTGGGCTGGGAGCGCGTTTTCCCTAAGCTCCCTGAATCAATCTATTTTAGCAAGCTCCAGATGGGTCCGGAAGAGAAAAGAGCTTGTTACAGCATGGACAGGACAGAGGGAGGGCAAAAGAGATGCGATTGGTCATAAGGAAACAGGGCTACTTACTCACCCTCTTACAGTGTCTAAACCTCAGATTTGTGAGCATAGACTCCAGATATGGAGTGAAACGGACCTAGCATGGTCCAGACACTGTCCTGACCTTGTTTCATTTTTTCCTAATGAAAAATCTAACAAGAAGGTCATTTTACCCCTCCATTTACAAATGAGAATACTTTCACTCAGCAAGCCCAGGCAACCTGCCCGCCATGGCACTGCTACGAAGTACACAGGGTTTGAGGCGGGGGAGTTTGCTATAGGGCATGTGCACTCACCAGACAGACAGAGAGAGACAGAAGACGGAAAGCGAGAAATCACCCCCCGGGGGGGGGGGGGGCACCGCCAGCACACCTCATCCTC
>NW_006159504.1:1737260-1738067 GCF_000334495.1 Tupaia belangeri chinensis | reverse complement strand
ACCGCAATCCTTTCTCCTCCATTCTCCTCTTGGGATCTTGTGCACGCACGCACACGCGGCCGGCATGAGTTTAAGCCATCGGGTCCGGGACGCAAACCGCGCTCAACTACGTGGGAGTCTAGCGACATAGCCATTACGCTAACTGCTGGTCCGAAGGCCAGGGTTTTCTAATACTTAACACACAGTTATTCTATAGCCACGTATCAATTAATAAGATGCTTTGTTTTATAAGTTACAGTCAGATAGGTAAAAAGGTTTACACTTATTTTATCAGTTTCATAGCTGGCTTCACATCCTTTATTTCTTCATGATGAGTCTTTATCTTTAAATCTTAAAAGCAAGTTACACCCTCTCTTGAAACTCTCAGAACAGTACTGTCCATAAACCCTGTCTTGATGGAGCCACCCTAACACTGTAGAGCTGAGGCTGTCCACATCTGCACACAGCCAGCCTGCTCAGCGCTGTTACACACCAATTGGCTGCAATCCTTTCTTTTCAAGGTGGTGGTAGATCTCCAGTTCATCGCCACAGCCAGGAATTCTAGTCTATGCCTTTCTGATGAATTATGCTCCCAGTGGATCTGTTTTTCTAAATAATGTTGAATTAGAGTTAATCTGAGAATGTCTCCAGCTGGCTTATTTTCTTATACCAAGTATTGAACTGATTGCTCTCTTCTGACTCCCTCGCTTCTTTTCAGATGAGAAGAACCCATCTAATCAGCTCTACATCATTCTCGGATTTGAATAAAGCCTTTAGAGCCTGTGTGACTTAGCATAGTAATAAATACCTCAAATATAGGTAGGGAAA